>NW_005841919.1:2008056-2009723 GCF_000455745.1 Alligator sinensis
CATGATCTGGGGACAGCAGGGCAGACCCTACAATGAGAGGCTACGGGACCTGAACCTGTTCAGCCTTCACAAGAGAAGGCTGAGGGGGGACCTTGTGACTGTCTATAAACTCACTAGGGGGGACCAGAAGGGTTTGGGGGAGACCTTGTTTCCCCTAGCGCCCCCCAGGATAACAAGGAATAACGGCCACAAGTTGTTGGAGAGTAGGTTTAGATTAGACATCCGTAAGAACTACTTCACAGTCAGGGTGGCTAGAATCTGGAACCAACTTCCAAGGGAAGTGTTGCTGGCTCCTACCCTGGAGGTCTTTAAGAAGCAGCTTGATGCCTACCTGGCTGGGGTCATTTGAGCCCAGTTTTCCTCCTGCCCAGGTAGGGGGTCGGACTTGAAGATCTACAAGGTCCCTTCCGACCCTACTTCTATGATTCTATGAGCTTGGGGAGTTCTCCCCTGGGACTCAGTACTGGCCCTACCACAGTGCCAACAGGGTCAGTACTGCATTAAGCATCAACTCTGGAGCAAGGCACCAGCAGAGCTAGTGGTGAAATGGACATCTTCACCTTCATGGGCTGTCATGAACCTGCCTCAAATGATTTTGGTGTTTAGAGTACCTACCACAGAGACATATGCCCCAAGTTAATTTGAATGACCTTTTATTTGGTCTCTGAAAGCCAGTAATAAGCTGTAGCAGGCAAGAATTCTCATGATCAGTCTCTTTTATTGAACCAACTGCATGGTTGGAGTAGGCAAAGACAAGCATTTGAGTATCACAGTATCCTTCCTCAGGTCTCTGGGAGAGAAACAGACACAGCAGCTAAGTAGAAGCAAATACAACAAAAGCTTGTGTAAAATTCCACGTTTAAAAAAAAAAAAGATATAAAAGAAAGAATCAGGTAGCCAACAGACAAGAGAAATGCAGCAAAAACCTGATAATGGAAGAACAAGGTCATTCAGCATGGTCTTTATCACCTGTGAAGTACAGAGATTAGAGTATCAGGTAGGCGATAATGAACCATGAAATCATTGTCTATGTTAAAGTCCCTGATACTTAGTGTCCAGTAGGCTAATTATTTTTTGTTCCACAGCTTATCTTTCAAAGGTGTTTTCTAGATTTCCAACAAGCATGAGAACTGAGGTTGTTGAGCCCCAGCTCAAGTCTGGGATCGTGCCCGGTATGCAAAAGCCAATAAAGATACCAGGGGTGAAAGTATAAAGATTTATTGCTAGCAATACAAGGTGCAAGCGGAATAATTTCACGTAACAAGCACACAGATTCTTAATTCTAAGCATCTTTTATACAGGAGTATTGGACCTTCATAAGCATTCTTGTTTGCTAATTGGTTATCTTTGCAAGGTGTCTTTTTAAGGTCTGATTCATACGTTCCACCTTTCCACTAGACTGAGGTCTCCAAGGAGTGTGTAAATGCCAGCTGATTCCCAGGAACTCAGAAACCTTCTGAGTAATTTGTGCAATGAAATGTGGGCCATTGTCTGACCCTATTCCTTTTGGGAGTCCGAAGCGAGGTATGATTTCTCGTAGGAGTGCCTTGACTACCTCCCGGGCCTGGGCAGTCCGATATGGGAAGCACTCAACCCAATTAGAGAAAGTATCCACAAAGACAAGGAGATATCTCATCCCTTGTTGTCGGGGCAACTCAGTAAAATCC
>NW_005841919.1:2013323-2030625 GCF_000455745.1 Alligator sinensis
AAGCAGGAAGAGCAGATGCCAGCAAGGAATCCGATGTATCAGGAGGAGGAGGAGGAAGAGGAAGAGAATACGGTAAAGGCAGCAGAGGGGGAAGAGCCTCCGGCTCCGGACAGTCCAGGACAGGATTTATTAGCTACCAAAGTCATCTCACAGACCCCAACTCCCTCCCCCAGTCCACATTCCTCCAAAACCTTTCTATTTCTACAAAGAGACATAAACGCTTGCGCATACATCAATTCCTCCCATTTACCATTCTGCCGGCAGAACAAAATCAATTGTAAGATAGTATTATAATTAACACTTCCCTCCGGAGGCCAATGTTCTTGATCATCTAGCTGATAGCGTGGCCACGCAGTTTCACAGAAGAATTTAGCTTTCTTCTTAGTCATAGGATCTCCACCAAACTCTGCCCAATGTCCCAATGCACAAGAGAGGGGGGTACATTTCCTAACCTTACTGTTAATAGTACCCATCTCAGGGCTGCCTTCCCGGTCCTGACCGTCCGACTTACCTGGGATCCAGGGATCTGTTCTTAGTCCTCGTCCTCACAGGGGAAAAATCACTGGTCTTGGACTCGGGCCAGACAGAATACTTACAGAGATAATCCCAGGCAGGCGTGCTGACGGTAGGCCTTATGCCCTTTCTACCCTCTCACCCAGGTGCCTGTTACTGATACTTTCACTCTATGGCTTTGCACCGTTAGGCTACTGCCGCCTCAGCAATCCAGCTCCCCCTGAAACAAAAGTCTCACCGGGAAAAGAGATCCCGGGGCGCGCCTGACATTTGATAAGGAGGAGCTGTGTCTGGTCGTCAGCTAGTCCGGGCAAAGTTATCTAAGGCAGTCCCATCTGGGTCGCCAAAAACTGTTGAGCCCCAGCTCAAGTCTGGGATCGTGCCCGGTATGCAAAAGCCAATAAAGATACCAGGGGTGAGAGTATAAAGAAGATTTATTGCTAGCAATACAAGGTGCAAGCGGAATAATTTCACGTAACAAGCACACAGATTCTTAATTATGAGCATCTTTTATACAGGAGTATTGGACCTTCATAAGCATTCTTGTTTGCTAATTGGTTATAAGGGAGTGACGCAAGGAGTTCTTTACTGAGCATGTCTCTATACCTGTGTTTTAGCTATGTATCTCATTTCCATACATGTATGTTTCATTAGCATACTTTCTCCCCACCTAGGGGTGTGAATCTTAATATTTAAATCAGCTCTTTGCCCTAGTCCACTAATTCTGTTTTTGTTTTCAAGCCTCCTTTATCTAAGACTGTCTTCTCCTTATCATTGCCGATGGGCATTAGTTACATAACAGAGACTTTTGCTTGGGCTATGTGTAGTGGTTTCTAGGTCAAACCTGACAAGGTCAGTCAAGGAGTGATTTTTTTTTGGTGAAAAAAAACTTCCAAGGGAAGTTTTATTAGACCAATTGAGTAGCTGGAAAAAAGCTGCCCTCCATTAATGCTGACTTTCTGAAGGAACATCTTGAGAAGCTGGATACCTTCAAGTCAGCTGGCCCTGACAATCTTCACCCCAGGGTACTCAAGGAGCTGGCGAGCATCATAGCCCAGCCTCTAGCACGGATCTTTGAAAACTCTTGGCGCTCTGGTGTAGTGCCCGAAGACTGGAAGAAGGCCAATGTGGTGCCTATCTTCAAGAAAGGGAGGAAAGTGGATCCGGCTAACTATAGGCCCATCAGCCTGACTTCTATCCCGGGGAAGATCTTAGAAAAGTTTATTAAAGAGGCCATCCTTAATGGACTGGCCGACGTCAACATCTTAAGGGATAGCCAGCACGGGTTTGTTGCGGGTAGGTCTTGCTTGACCAATCTCATTTCCTTCTACGACCAGGTGACCTATCACCTGGACAAGGGAGAAGAGACTGATGTCATATATCTTGACTTCAAAAAAGCCTTCAATCTGGTGTCCCATGATCGCCTCTTGGAGAAACTGGCCAATTGTCGCCTTGGGTCCTCCACGATCCACTGGCTGGAAAATTGGCTCCGGGGTCGGACCCAGAGGGTAGTAATCGATGGAAGTCACTCATCGTGGTGTCCTGTGACCAGAGTTTGTGTCCGGCAGTGGACAGGGAGTCAGCCCAGTTGGGTTGACTCCCCATCCCCCGCGCTAGATCGATCTACCCAGCTTGGCTGACTCCCTGTCTCCAGTGAAACATCAAAACAGCGTTGAAACAGTCTTTCTATTTTGACAGAATGGAACGGAACAGCTGTTTCGAATCTAAATGAAATTCAAAACAGAACGCTGTTCTGTCGAACCGTCGAAATTCAAGGTGAAACAGAAAGGTGCCGTTTTGCACAGCCCTAGAACAAACACTCTCTCTTATGTTAAACCCTGCTCACTTACTAATACTGAAGGATTTGTGATTTGAGAGGTGAATTCCTAAATACACTACCCACCAGAAAGCACTGGTTTTATATTTTTCTGTTTTATTGACAACTAAGTGAACCTCAGAATTAAATGCACTGAATGACAACAAAAATTAAAAAATAGTAACCACAAACTCATTCTCTACCTCAGCAAAAAATAGATGGGTTAAGTGATGGAGGCAAAAAAATCCTTTTTCTCAGTCTAAATTCCTGCATGATACTGTGTTTCCTGAATCCAAGATGACCCTGAATTTAAGATGGCCACCCAGTCAGATTCTGTACATGGACAATTCTACACGTGGGTCCATACTCCATGCCTCAGGCTGGAGTTGAGATGAAACCTACTGGAGCAAGGGTAAATAATGTGGGGGAGAGTCAGGTGAAGGGGCAGAGGCTGTGTGGGGAGGTAGGGGAAGAGGGTGGATGGAAATGGTAGGAAGGAGGGGGCAGCAGTCCAAGGTTTCAGGGGGAGAGAGGCAGGTGTGACAGGGACAGGTAGCAACTGTGGCTCCAGTCCAGACTTTGGGTCAGAGCCAGAGATGGACCCACAGCAACTGCCTGCCCACGCCCTACCTTGTACTCAATTCCAAGATGAGGGGGATTTTCTCCGCATATTAAATGAGGGGAGCCTCATTTTGGTATCAAGTAAATATGGTAAGTAATATTTTCATACCCAGAACTACCTTCACCTTGCTGTAGCAGTTGCACTCTTGCACCTCTCTGTTGCCTTTGCTTCCTAACCCTAAGGAACCATTCAGTACATTGGCAGATTTAGAAAAGGTAATACTTCATATAATAATCTTGCCTCACTTTGGCTATCACACCAAATAGTTTGTTTGTTCCAAACAGTACAGACTTGAAGTGCAGAGTAAAATGAAATTACATTCTTGCTGTCATTCCAATACATGCTTTTAAAAGAGCTTCCTGACTATCTTTGCTTTTTTTCCACTAAAAATGTTGAGCTTTGTTAGTGAAAGGGATCCCTTCCAACTCATCATCCCTTTTTCTTCCGTCTATTTTCTTCCCTTATCTCTTTACTATTTCTAACTTCCATGTGAGGAAGCTAGCACAAGAGAAAAATGGGGGAAAAAAAAAATCGATAGCAGGTACAAATAGCTAAAAACCAGAATTTTCTAGCCACAAGACATGTTGGTAGCAAAAGGAAAAGAGGTGACATCTCTCCAGCAGCAGTGAACCCTCATCTGCTCTGCACTACTACCACTGTTCTGCCCTTCTCACCACTGGAGGCACCCCACTGCTTTTGCTACACAAAAAGAACTGATGTTCCCTCAAGGGGTGAGGGAAAACCTAGAGGTTCTTTAAATATAGGTTTTTTGAATAATGATTCTTTATCAATTATTACCACCATGTCTCTGTGAGAAACAAATCTATTTGAAAAAAATTGTAATCATAAATTCCCATTCTCTTTTAGAAGTTTCTTCTTAAAGAAATCAGTCATAGCTAAGATTAAAGGTCAGTAACTCCCAAATCATATTTCTTATTGCATTTTCAACAAAAAAAATCACACTGAACATAATATACTTGTAAGGCAAAGTCTGTATTTTCAGGTGTGTGTTAATATAATGTATCACTTTATTATAGCTCTTCTCTGCATAGGTGCTATTTCTTCTCTGGTAAATTCTTGTAATCTTTTGCTTATAACTTCTTTGTTGGAGTGAAAAAATCTGCCAGTCCAACCAGACCTTCTTTACGCGCCCTAAATTACAAGAAAACAAATATCCTTTCATTATAATGTTTTTAATTGCACATGTACGTAGCCTTTTTGAAAGTACATTTAGCTGCTTATCCTGCCCTAACATAAATTTGCTTCTGAAGACTTTTTCCTTGAACATTTTTACCTTTATAGCACAATTCAATTTTCCTTCACAGGCAATACAGCTGGACCTTGTTGCACATTTTAAAAACAGTTTTCTGGTGTCAATTACTTTCATCAACCAAGTCTTAAATAATCGAAAATATAAAATTCAAGACTTGTAACCAAATAAGTTGTCATATCTCTTGGATAGGAGTGGCAAACATACACTAGGCCCTGGGACAGATCCAGACCATGGGGGCTCCTCCCAGGCCAGATCTGTGGTGCTGGCAGTAGCTGTAGTGGGTCTGAGTCTGCAGTCAGTGGCATCACTGACTGCAGTGGCATCACTGACTGCAGACTTAGACCCACTACAGCTGCTGTCAGCACCACAGATCTGGCCTGGGAGGAGCTCCCATAGTCTGGATCTGGCCCAGGGGGATTGGGTTGCAGCGCAGTCCAGAGGTAGACAGCAGCGAGGCAAGCAAAGGCTATATCTGTATGGCCCTCACTTGCCCTCTGCTGCTGATGGCCACATCTATCAAGGTCCAGGGTACCGAATTTTGCAGCAGGCCATGCCCCACTGTCCAAGCACCTGAAATTCACGTAGCCCACCAGATTACTGGCAGGTGGCTCAGCTGGTTCTATGGGTCAGGTCTGGCCTGTGGGCCATTTATTTCACACCCTTGTCTTAGACCTTTTAACTTCAAGTGCTGCAAAAGTCTTACACAGTTCCATGCAACAGACTACTCACTTACTTAAGCAAGAGGATAACTGTAAACACCTTAAGGAATCAGAACCTAATTCACTTACGGTTTTTAAAGCAGGGAAAATAAAACCAAACAATATAGAACCTTCTAAAAAAAGGGTAAAGGCAGTATTACATTTCAGAAGTGAAACCAGTTTCAGAAAGCCACAGTGGCCTAACACTATATCTGTTATAGAGTAGGTGATATCCAGTATTCACTGAAGTACGACTGGCATCACCAGTGAAGGAGACTCCACAATCATCATTTTGCAGGGAGAAAATTAGAAAGGCCAAGGCAGTGGGGTCCTCCAAGGCTCAGTCCTTGGGCTGGTGCTGTTCAATATCCTCATCAGCGACATGGAAAGCACTCTGTTCAAGTTCACAGATGACACCAAACTATGGGGCAAAGCAAACAAACTGATGGGAAGAAACCAAATCCAGCCAGGCCTGAACAGGTTCGAGAAGTAGGCAGAGAACAATAGGATGCAGTTCAACAAGGACAAGTGCAAGGTGCTGCACCTAGGGAGAGGGAATCACCAGCACACCTACAGGCTGGGGGATGACTTTCTTAGCAGCACACTGGAAGAAAGAGATCTCAGAGTCATTGTCAACTCGAAGATAAATATGAGTTGTCCGTGTGATGAAGCAATTAGCAGATCTAACCGCACTTTGTCATGGCTTAGTAGGTGCGTCATGAACAGGTCCAGGGAGGTGAAGCTCCCCCTCTACGTGGCACTGGTCAGGCCACAGCTAGAGTACTATGTCCAATTCTAGATGCTGCTATTCTGGAAAGATGTGGACAACCTTGAGAGGGTCCAAAGGAGGGCCCCACTCATATGATTAGAGGCCTGCAGGGAAGGCCTTATGAGGAAAGGCTGTGGGACCTGGACCTTTTCAGCCTCCTCAAGAGAAGGCTGAGGAGGGGGGGGATCTTGTGGCAGTACATAAATTCAGCATGGGGGAGGGCAGCAGGGAATATGGGATGCTGTTTACTAGAGCACCCCTTGGAATAACCAGAAACAATGGTCAGAAGCTGATGGAGAGTAGGTTTTGGTTGAACATCAGGAAGAACTTCTTCATGGTTAGGGCTGCCAGAACCTGGAACGAGCTTCCAAAGGAGGTGGTGCTCTCCCCTACCTTGGGGGTCTTCAAGAGGAGACTGAACAAGCACCTGGCTGGGGTCACATGACACTAGCACTTTTTCCTGCCACTGGCAGGGGGTCAGACTCAACGATCCTAATATAAAGATTAATTCATTAAAATATACCCAGATGACATACGTGTCCCTTAAACAATATTAGTGAGACACGTGGGTGTTCACAGGAAAAAAGCCTTGGCCAACATTAGAAAGAATTAGAGATTGATAAATGCTTTTTTAGAGCAGCAGAAACAGCAACTTAACAGACTAAAACATGTTCACTCCTATACCAGTCTGATTTTGGACAAATAATGTTGGGAGATGATGTTACCATTCTTGCCTTTTACGTTTAGTGAAAGCAAACAAACACTGAACACCACTCCTGAGAAAGGACACTTTTTGCCTGTGGCTCTCAATCATGACTGCTGCCAAAAGAAACTGAAGGATTCAACAATATCGCTAGTTTTGGCCTGATCTCAAATGCTGGATGTGCAAAAACAACCCACCTTCAGGACAATCTAACTTCTGCCAAAATCACGGATACCAGATGCAAGCTAGCTTTGGCAAAAATAATGCATTGGTCGGTCACACTAACAAATAATCTCTGATAAAACCTGCTAAATTCAGCACAGCTGGTCACAAGTATGCTCCACTTCTGTAATCTTGTAAGGAAAACTTACAACAGTTATTTTCATAACAAGTCTCAAAGAAGACATGATGGACAGCTGCTACTGGTAAGCAGGCCTTACATGGGGATGTCCTGTAGAACATGATGCCTTCCCAACTCAAGTTCAACATCTGCTAAATCACACCAGCAAGTGTAAAATATCAGTGATGTGCTGATGCTTCAAAGCTGTATACACCATTCCTATCTGGAACAGACACCATCAACCACCTAACCCTAAATTCTCAAATAAACAAACACGTTTGACACCGAAACTAATAGAAAAGAGCTTTACACATTTTTTTAAATCTTGACATCAGATTTTATTATTCTCACTGATAACAAGTACTATGTAAAAGTGAATGGAAGAAAGAGATTAGTAAATTAAGTTTGTAAGCCATTATGTACCACATATTGTCCATATTATGTGGACCAATAACCGAATTGATACTTACACACTTCCTTTAATAGAGCCGAGGAAAGCGTCAACTTCGCTGTCTGGTATCTCTCCATCTATACTAGCCAGGTATATGTAAAGAAATGAAAACGTATCAAATGGAACGCGAGCAGGTCCACCTTCGGGATCAGTTGTTAGAATTTCACAGGCATGCTTCAGAGAACTCAGCAAGGACTAGCAGGATTCCAACCAAGAAGGAGAGAGAGAGAAAACACCAGGAATTATGAGAATCCTTTGTTCACTATTCTGTAATACAGCATAACCAGTTGCTGGTTCCTGAAATATAGCATGAATGGAAATGTTTCATCTACACTTTATTTACTGCTGTGACCTCCTCTAATTTGATTTCAGACTAGAAAATGGTCTAAGTGCCTAAGCCCTGTCTATACCATTATGTAAGGAATTTCCTCTCTTACCAATCTTATTACCATAAAGAGATATCATATCTCATTTCAAGCTGTGAGCTATTACTATACTTACTACCATACCACATTTTAGCTGAATAGCCAAAAACTGCTGCCAATTTGTGAAAGGGATAACACTGGATTCTGCCCTTGATGCCTGCTGGCTGAGAGAAAAGCAGTAGCTATTTTCCAACACAGCCTCTCCATGAAAAAGCCAGTTTTAGGCCATTACTCTGGAAAAATCTTTTCCCCTCTACTTTCTATCAAAAACAAAGTGCATGTCTTATCTGGGGGTGTGAGATGTGAGAAAATAATATTTTAATTTATCTGAATCTGATTCTAGTGAAAATGGCACCATATTGGCTAAGATAGTCAAATTTCAATATGTTTGAAAAAGTAAATGTTGTTTAGCTCAGTGTTGCTGTGACGATTGATTTTCTGTGAATGCCGACTTTTACAGCATTTTGCCAAAATAACAATCTCCAATCTTGGAAAAGGCCCTTTAAATTAATGTTGTTAAAATCTGCAAAACACTGTTCCACACAGCTCCTCCTTCTGTGGAAATCTGTTTTCACACATACCTGGTAGTCTTCACTTATACAAACTTCACTGAATGAGGCAGAAATCAGGTTGGGGAAATTAGGATCTCTTGCAGAATTTCTTTGGGTCCCCTACACTATTTTTAAATCTGTAGAGCCTTTTGGTTCTAACAACAGCTTTCTTCATCTCTTGTAGTCAGTTCAAATGCATCAGGTATTTGTATATCCAAATTATAAAAATGATTGCAGGCAAAATTCCTGCCCAAAGAATCATTAACTCTAGGGTTGGCAAGTTGGTCATTTAACTGGTTCAACAGCCAATCAAATAGTTAAATGACATCTAGTATTTGATTTCAGTAAAAAAAAATTGTCAAGTATTCCATGAAGTCAAAAATGCTCTTCTGTAGGTGATGGGCTATCTTTTTTTATCATGTTGTGTAATCTGTTAGCAAAGGCAGAAGTGAGGGCTCCTTGACCCTCAGTCCTGCAGGAGTCCAGATATACACACACACGCTCCATTTATGAGCAGGCACCTCTTGCCTTGCTCACTTGTCCTGAGATCTTCTAACCTCCTTTCCCTTCTCCACATTATGCTTTGTGGGGCTGCAGAAGCTACTCTGTGCAGAGGGAAGAACCCAAACCAGCAGCATGGAAAAAAAACTGCTTCCCCTCCTGCCCCCTGCTATGACTGCAGGTATCTCCAAATACAAACACCAAGAAGTGGTTGTCTATTACCCACATCTAACTTGACTTAAAAAAATGACTTTGTCTTTTCTAGCTGCTTTGTGTATTTTATTCCTGCTTTTTTTTGGTAACTGTTCGAGCTGACCTGGGTGTCTGGGGATAAAATCAAGGAAAAGAACTATTCTATCTTGAATATCTTTCACATTTACACTTAACTAACATTGATAGTGACACAAAGTCATTATAATTGTTTAGAATTTAAATGCCATTGTTTCCTAATAACAGTTAACAAACTTTCTGTAATTAACATAAGCATCCAACCTACTGGTAGGTTAAGGTGTCATGTCTTACGTTGTGTCAGGATTTTAATAGGATGGTTTGGATAGGGATGATCCTGCCTCAGGCAGAGGGTTGAACTAGATGACCTATGGAGGTTACGAATGCTGCACACTTATGGTTTTCTACCATGAAAGCTGCAATTCTCCCAGCAGACACATAACACCTGCATGTAGCCTAAGTGAAAGGTGCACTAAGTATGTAATAAAAAACACTGAAGACAAGTTTTTGCAAGCTAGATAACCATAAGCCCATGTATCAGTTCATCATTATCTATGACTACAATTTACTCTGCAATGACTACAAGAAATTAATATGCTAGCTATTTTATTATGCTGTGAGGTATAAGGGAATATAAACTAAGATTCTTAGTATGCGTTGCCAGAATGAAATCAGCCACTCAATACCTTAAAGAATAGGTGGAGTAGAACAGGTTGTTTAGCTCACAAGGCCCTGTAATGCTTTTCTTTTTTTAAACCGTAAAGGGAGAAGATCAGAGACAAGATGTCAACATTCTTTCCTAGTAATACAAAAGTGTTCAGTTAAGCACTGATTGCTTAGGGAGAGAAGAGGATTTCTCTCAGGTAGGCCAGGTATCACACCTATGGTTTTACTGATTTAAAAAGAACCCCAGCTATATTTTCTTGTTAGTAATGATGTATTTTATTACTAATTTTATATTTAAAAAATCTATAATAAAATAATGGTCATGTGAGAAGTAATTTAATAGCTGTAGTATATATGTAAGATTATAAAGTACTTGAAAGATGCCAAATTATTGATGACATTAAAATATTACAGAATTAGAACAAGTCAATGTCATTTTATTTAAAAAATTAAAAGTCAAATAGAATAATAACACTTATAGTTGGACTACCATAACAATAAGTAGTTAATCTGAAACCAGGTAGACCCCTGGCTTGATACTAGTGCTCTAACCCCTGAGTTATGAAGGCAGGACACAGTGGCACCTTAGAGACTAACTAGAAGTAACAGCATCCACTTCCCCGTCCTGTTGCTTGGCTGCACTCCCCAGAGCCCAGGCCAACTTGGAGCAAACAAAGCAGCACAAATATGCGGCATCACTCTTCTAGCCCAAAAACAGTTATTAGAGCAGCACAATAATATCAACCTCTACATTCTGTCTGCTAAAATTATTCCATGGCCTTTGAACATTTAATTATGCCAGGGCCCATAAGTGTTTGATTTTATATGGAAGATTTCAGCATGCCTAACATACCCCACCAAGCGCACTGCACCCAAGTGCTAGAATTTTCATCCATTCCACCTCTTCACCAAAGCTGTCCAGTTGCAGAAGGGCTCTAAGCTGCTCCACTGGCAAGCAGAGATGTTTCCATTTTTTCTCTAGTTCTTTCATGCTCACGTGGCCCTTTGGAGAAAGCTTTAAAAAACAAAGCACAACACCACCATTGAAACTCTGGACAAACAACATGGAAGCATAATTATAACACCCCACATCTATGGAAAATACTAATGACATCCCTCAACAATACAGTTCATTTGAAAAGGGTTCGTTTGTACCTGCTTGTGCAAAACTTTAAGGAGCCCTGGTGTCAGTCCAGTGTCCGTTTTCTGAGTTGCTACTGGCATTTCAACCCTGTCCTTAACAGGAAGGGGCTCTCCTTTCGACAGAGCTGAGAAATACCTAGATTAACAGGAATATCAAAGTATTTGAATGGTTATAAACAATTAAAATGACATAAGACAAGCTTTTAATAATATATTAATGACTAGCTTCTCACGAAAGTGTAAAACTGGCTTCAGGTAGCTCTTGGTCAGGTTTTAGAGTGCATTTATGATACTGCCGTAAATTATTAGAGTACATTAATTGTGCATGCAATGTTCTGTGTCACTCGGAGGGGTTGGAGAATGATCTGTGAATATTATTTGTGTGCTGGCAACACAATGTGTAAGCTTTCCTCATGCATCTCTGACAATATGACTTAAGCTTGATTCACATAATCATCTACAAGCCAGTTGTCTTAAGAGTTTACTCCGCTGGGGACTTTAAATCTCTGATTTCCCATGCTCAGCAGCCCAGCAAGAACTGCCCGGAATCGGGTTTAAAGACCCCAGTGAGGGAAGCCATTCAAGCTTCCCCTATTTCTCCTCCAGCCAGAGCCAGTGCCAGGGCCAACAATTAATTGATTGTCAGCAATGGGGCTGTTCCAGACCCTGGTGCAGTCTAGGCCCCAGGACCAACAGTCAGCTAATTGTCAGACCTGGCCATTACTTAAAGTTACGGTACCATTTAAACAAGCCAAAAAATATTCTGTTATATGTGGAACATTTTTATGGCTCATCTCTATTTTCTGGGGCCTTCTGGGTGCACATTAATCATAACATAAACGTAACGTATAAAAAGGAGGCCTAAGAGCACATCACAATATACAGGCTTATGTGCCACAAAGTAATTAGCAGCCGGTCAATTTAATTAGGACAACACATGATGCAGCAATGCTTTTGTGCACTTATTCATATAGTACCACATGAATACGATAGTTTTATACTTACCCAGATGACCACTGCAGAACATCACATGGTTGTGTCCTTATAGCAGCTTTGGTAAATTGTTTCAAAATATCTGGGAGCTCAGGTGGGATTTTAATCTGCTGGGCACAAAACATGGTCTCTGGGAGAGGCATGATTCTTGTCAGGTCCAGTAACAAGAACCTGAAAAAACTGAAAATGTGATAATTTCTAGATAGATGGTTCTATACTGTAGAACTTCTAGATTTTAAGTGTTTTCGCTCATCTCAATTGTACTTTTAAAAAATCCATTTTTTAACTGTGAGGCCCTGTTGCAGAACAGAAAGTAAGTGTTAATGAATCTTAATGATTTTGCTTTACTGTTGGGGGGAATGGAGAGAGGGGGAGAGGTGAAAGATGCAGAAAACAAGATTTTTGGGCCAGCACCAGTTTGGTCAGAATAAAATCAGATAAAGGTGAATCTAGAATTGCTGGCAGCTCCTTTTATCAGGAACAGCCTCTCTGTCTTCCTAATTCCCGGCTGTAATTATCCTTCTGCCCCCACTGTCTATGCTGTAGGAATTTCTTTTTTAAACTTTTCTTTATTACAGAACGTAATAATAGTTACAAATCTGGAAAACTTTTAGTATATGAGTTTTGTATAAGTTAACATGAAATCAACTACTAAATTCAATAACAGGCAATCTTGAACTGCAAAGCTACATGAATCATGATGAAAATAGATGGATTACGCCACAAAGTTTTGCTTTATTTCTTATTACAAAACAAAAGACCATGTTTGGTTCAACAACGATGCGAGTTAGAGTGAAGTCTTTCTAGACTCGCACCACAGTTCAGAAATGAGAGGTGCAGGTCAGGTAGCAGAAGCACTCAGTATTTCTGTTTATACATCCAAGAATATTAATTCCCCTGTTAGCCACAAAGGGCCATCTAACACCATAAGTATGTATTTGCAGATATCTGTCTAGCTGATGCATGCGACAACCTATAGAAATTGAGATGTCACTCAATCAGTGCAAGGATGCTGAGGCTTTTACATTAAAAATTTCTTCATTTTGTAAGTGAGGAATTATATTAAATAAATATAAGCCAATTACCACAAATCTCTACCTACACAATCATCAAGTCAACCCTGTGCTGGAGATTATCCCCAACCTCCCCTGTAACAAGAGTCAAGCTGGTTGGAGCCTAGCACACTAATCTCATCTGGAAGAGCTAGATCTTCTCTTGCAATGCCTTGATCCAGAAGTTGGCAGGAAACTCCTGAAATGCAGACTGTTGGCTGCTTGGGGCCCCCATGCTAGGCACACCGCGGGGCTGGGCCTGGGGGCAGCGGGTCGGGTCGGGTCGGGAGCGAGGGGCACTGGCTCAGGACGGGCCACCCGTGTTTCCAAACGGGTCCTGGCACACATAAGGGTGAGGAGCACCGCGCCAGGGACCCGCATGCGGCCCTATGTGGCACTCCTCAACCTTTCTTATCCCAGCCCCACCCGCAGACATCCAGCGTCCCTCACTCCCACCCCGCCCTCTTACGTCACGGGCCACGTGGGCAGGGCGGGGCTTTCGCTTCTCGCTTAGACAAGGCGCCTGGACCCCGCATCTGCCCGAAGGCGCCGCCCGCGGGGAGGGAAGGGGAAGGGGTGGGCTGGGGCTGAGTGGGGGGTCTCTCACCTCCGCGCGCTGAGCTCGGGGCCGGCTGCTGCGAGGCAGCGCGCCACGTCGCTCCCCGCCCCCTCGGTTACCGCGGCAACGCGTGGTCCGCCGTCTCCAGGCAACACCTCCCTTCCCCGCGCCTGTCGCATGCGCAGTAGTAAGAGGCAGGAGAATCAGCTGCGCCTGCACCATGCGCAGTGCCTGCGGGAGCCCAAGGAGATGCCGGGGAGGGGAGTCTCAGGTGCGTTCCTCACCGCCGTGTAGAGGTGGGGTGCCAGCCCTGCAGGCTCCAGGAAATACATGCAAGGCTCCAGGAGACTGCTGAGAAACAAATGATAGGGCATTCATTAAACTAAACATAAGGTGTTGAATAGAGTTTTACATTTTAAAACCCCGCCGGACCACTGTATAGGGTGCTGCACATTTGCCTTCCTGCTGTGAAGCCCACCTGCCATAACCTGTAACGAGACACACTGGTGCAGTGCAGCACGGGGACACCGGCGATCCAGAAACCTGGACTAGATGGAGAGTTAGCAGCCCTAGTGGGGAACCCAGTTTCTTGCTTATACTATGCAACCCAATTATTCACCAACTCCTTTTGGGTGCCAAATGGATGCAAGAAAATACAGTATGTTAAAGACTAAATTTACTTCATTTTACTAAGTATGAAACTACGTACAAAAGGATGCAGTGGGCCAACACATTTTGTTGGTGGGGGCCAACGCACACCCTCACAGGACCTCTGGAAACAAATGCCAAGGAGAACCAGCTGGAAGGGCAGACGAGCAGCCCCTCTGCTGCAGTCAGAGGCAAGGAGCCAGGCTGCTCCAATTCAGTTTAGTTAGTCAAGGTTAAGAGATTAGTTGAGAATTAGTTGAAAAAGCAAGAAGGGTGGTTGTTTTTCCCCCCCTCTTCTGATCTATAAACAACCCAGCTTGAGGATGTACTTAATACTGAAGGACACAGTGAACTGAACTGTTCCAGGTTCCAACTACAGTTAATACTTCCTTAAATATATCCATCAGTTTTTGATTTTTTTTAAATTTATGCTTTTATTGTATCTAATGTCATTTAAGCAGTAATTTAAAAGTGTGCGTGTTTGATTAAATTCTAATTTGCATCTATATGCAGTAAGAAAAAGTATAAATAGTATATAGATGTTTGAATTTTCACTTGATTATAAAAGTGTGAATAAAACTTATTTTTAAACTGCACTGGTGCCTAAAATAAGTGTGTAGCTATAGCAAAAATAAAGGATTAAATAATACCAATCAGTGAAAACCAGTTTCTCTTAGGAAAATAACTGAAAGAGTACAAGGCTAAAACAATATTAAAATAGATTAGTTAAAAGCAAGGTTTCCTGCTTTGTGATTTAAATGATCTCAATCAACCCACAATGAACCATCCTAATTTCAACCTTCAGCCAAGGTTCGACTTGGTAGGGTAGGGGGGTCATCTCATTTAACTCATTCCTCATTTTGTATGGATTGTAGTCTGTCAGGGAAAGGGATATGGGAACACCTAGGCACGCAAAACTGCTTGCGAGCAGGGATCTACTGACTTTGGGGCAGCTGCCCCCCTCATTTCACAGGAACAACAGAGTGCCCAGCAGCCATTACACAGATGCACTGTGGCCCCCTCTACGCCTCCAGCTGGCCAAGGCACTCCTCTGGGAGCCAACTTTTTTTCAGTATCCCCTCCCCTCCCCTCCCCCCCAGGGATTTTGTAGGCATTGCCCTATTTCACAGGCAATGCCAGATTTCGTGAAATCACAATTTCAGTAGGTCTCTACCTATGGGGAAGGCCACTGACAGACTTTCTATTAAAACCACAATGCCTCCAGGGCAGTAGGTGTGATCAGATCCAAATTGCACCCTATTGTTGGGATCCCCCTGCATCAACAAGTAGCAAGCTTGGTGCCCAGCATGCCAGTGGCTCAGAGCCTCCTCAGGTGACTGGTGTTCCCATGCCTGGGTGTGCCACCAGCTGACTAGTGATTCCAGCCATGGAAGTGCCTGGATACCTTGCATCTCTCTCAACAAACAATGGGAACCAGGGTGGGCAGGAGTGGGTATAGAAGGTTAAGACCCTAAACTCATGAGACTGTCAGGCAAAAATCAAGGTAGAGGGATCTAAATAATGACAGCAAGTAAAGATACAAAACTACCCCCCCCAGAATACAACTATGTAGGAGAGAACTGTTACGTCATACAAAGAGCAGCTGAGCTCAAGTTATGTATTTTAGTTGCACAGTCATGTTACCACTTAAATTGTTTTTTTAAATTTAACATATTCCTTATGCTTTTGAAACAAAATGTTTGTGGTCACACAAGTCCAAACATTTGCATAGACTGACAAAATGCATGTTGTTTCAAGTATATAGTCATCTCACTGAAGATTATGGTAATGGAAGTCCACTTCAATCCCCAAATCACTGAAGAGGGTCATTTAATTTTATTCTAGGATACAGCGCACACACTCTTACATTATCACTATTCTGCTCAGTTTTAGACATACCTATTATGTTTGAAAAAAGCCACTGTACCCAGGCTCCTGGGCTTGCAAGACCAAACTTTCAGTCTTGTTTTCAGTTCCTAAGCCCTTCCACTTTCTCCCCATCACGAAGTCCCCTTGGTACACTTAAGATGTAGGAACATTCTTACATTTAACTTGGCAACCTTTTCATTAAAGCTAAACATATAAAGCAGGTTCTGGCATGTTACATATACCTGGTAGACAGTATCAACTTATATTATTTGGACTCTAATGGATGAAATGAACCCTATTCAGAGGTACAGTATTAGTTTTGCCATGCACATTCTTTCTGGGGAGAAGCTGTTACAAGTAGGGGAGTTTGCTTTCTGCTTCAGTTTCTCAAACTAGAATGAAATCTTAGACCAGACAAACTAATCTACCTGGTATAAAGAAAACAAAGACAATTTCTCTTGCTCCAAAAAAACAATCTACCGTAGTTTAGCGGTGGCAACAGTAAACAGGCTTTGGCAGCCTTCGTGCTAGGAAGTTACGCCAAAAGAGGCTACTTGTGGACAGCACCCACTGCTAAATTGCTAGAGTACATATACATGACCAGGTTTCTTTTGATGATGCATGTCTTCCACAAGCAGCTGGGTCAACCGAACATACTGGAAAGACAACCAAGTCCACTAAGGAAGTGTACTGTGGGATACAATTCCTCTGGGGAGGCCTGGGTAAGCAGCATCTTCTGTTCATAATGCATTTCTTTCTCTATGCCCACTTTGTTTCTTCTGCTTTTGTGCTTGCCTGTTTTTAAACACACTTTGTTTTAAAAGCAAGTGTCCCCACAATGGAATAAACACAGACATCGGAGTTTACTAGAATTATTGCAAATACAAGTTTTATTCCAGGTAGGGTTTTTTAGTTTCCATTAATACTGTCAAGTGTAAGGTAACGACATTAAAAATAAAATCCAACTTACCTTGCACCTTAAAATAAAAAGAAAGAAAGAAAGAAAGAAAGAAAGAAAGACTTTTTTTTTACTTTTAACAACTTTATTTCACAAAAGATCAGGTACAGAAAGCAAAAAACCATCAAACCACACCAAAGAGAAACCATTCCAGGACATTCAGAACATCACCCCGTGACAAACACCTTCGCAGTAATACACATCATATCTAACATGCTATATATAGCCCTCGAGAAACAAACAATTCCACCCTTCCCTGTCCCATAGTACACGTACAAAAACCTTCAACTTCTCACCCCGAGAAAATAAACAAAGCAGCCTGGTGAGGGCCCAGGGCACAGCACAAGCCGGAAGCCACAGTCCGCCACCGCGCCCGCCCGGTCGCCCAGACCGGTCATGACATCAGAGCGCGTATTTGAGACGGCCGTCCTCCACGTGGCACAGCGCTCCCTCAAGGGCCCAAAGTGCCTCGAAGGCGGGCACCCCCCGCCGGAGCACAGCGTGCTCAAACTCCAGCGAGAGGC
>NW_005841919.1:2031229-2041004 GCF_000455745.1 Alligator sinensis
GGAGATGTTCGTCCAAGGCGGCCGCCGCCACCGGGGGGAGGGTGGCGCGGATGTCACGCAGGAGATGACCCATGGTGCGGACGGAGCGCACGCCCAGCCGTGCGGCCAGTGCCTCGGGCAAGAGCCAGGCTGACCGAGCGGGGTCCAGGAGATGGTGCAGGCGGAGGACACGCGCCTGCACCAGAGAAAGGACACGCGCCTGCACCAAAGAAAGAAAGAAAGAAAGAAAGCTTATTTCCCCATTTGTTTCAGCATTGAGATGCATTTCCTGTGCCCTGTGCCCAAATCTATGTGATAAGATTATCAAGATGCTACTGCCCATTTGACTATAATTTTATTTACTTTTTAAAAAAATGATTACCACCAAAGCATTGTGGGAGCCCTTGTTAAGGATCCAGATGCTAGCTATTGTATAAAACACAGAACAAAGACACTGTCCCTGCCCCAAAGAACTTACAATCTAGACATCATAAAATATAACAGATGGACAGAGAGAAGAGTACAACAAAACAGTAAGACAATATTGATAAAACATGATATATCATGGTATCGGTAAAACCAGCAGCCTAACCATTGTCAAATTTTAGACATCACACCAAAGTACATTTATGAATAGATTTGAAAAAAAGTGAGGTAGCTTGGCAAATGTTTGAGATCTGCATGTCTGAAGGGAAGCCTGGGAGAATGAGATGACTGGTAAGGTGGGAATAGAATGTGAAGGTTCCTGAACAAAATGACAAATGGCTGATATTCAATACAATGGTGAAAGAGAAATCAGTGAAGAGTAGCAAAATGTTAAAACTAGTTAACTGCTTTTGATGACAACAGTAATATTTGTTGCAAAAGCAGTTCAGGCCAAGCTGTGATCAGTGTTTTTTTGGTGTGCAAAGGACAGCCACAATTCCATCCATGCAATACTTGGACGCAGGCCTGAATAATCTAATGCTCCAACTTGTCCTCCACACCACAAAAATCGGGGATTGGTAGAGTGCACACATTTACCCACAAGTCAACTCTCAAGTATTTGGAAAAATGCAGCATGCACTCCCCTCAAATGCGATGGCGACCGCCACATGACGTAACCCCCAAATCAGATATTCTGCTTCTAATACAGATTTACCAGTACACAGCCTCTCAGCACTTTGAACAATGGTAGGTTTAATTCCACACTGAAGCTCTTAGTGCTGAGTCTCCACCATATAGGGCAGCATATAGCACAATAATCCCACATATTAAAACAAAAAACCCTTTTGTTTTTCATCTCAAGTCTGTGTGTCCTAGGAAGACATTGAAAGTTATGCAGAATGAGGGTTTAAGAAATTTGAATGACTTGAAACAAAATCTTTTTAGAGGTTTACAGTGGTCAGTTACAAACTTCATTGCACCCACCAGTATCTATAATGCAACAGTGAAGTGTAATGGTTCGGTCTGCAACCAATTTTCATTAGCAAGAGCAAATCAAAACAATATAGACTGATGGCTATTTAGTGCAAAATGTGTCATTGTTTTGGGGTTGTATTGATATTAAGAAAAATCAAAAGGTAATAAGAAACAAAGCACAAAGGCTTTTTCTTAATAAACTTTAATATTCTTTGAAGATCCATTTATCTGGATAAAAACACAGATTACAAGAAAATGCACTATTGCAAAAATGCTACATGAAGAAGCGCAGTAGTGCTGGCGATATTTGAGTGATAAGACTGTTTAGAATTGTTCACCAGAGACTACGCCCAGGACAGAATCTTGGTGCAACTAAGAATGTTTGCCACTGGTAAATTTCATCTTTTTGAAAAAATATTTGTCTTACAGAAAGTACACCACTATATAAATATTCAAATGTAAAATATTTGCATGTCAAAAATATTTGAGGTGTGAATACTCAATTTACCTTAAATCAGCATGACAATGAATTTGAGCAAAGCACGTTTTGGCCATTGTCTCATTACTTTTAGTGGAAATTTTCTAAGAATCACTCCGAAGTGCTAACATATTTATGTTTAACATTAATCAGAATAAGGTAATTTTGTCAAATACGAAATTGTTGACTTCCTGTTGATGACAGCTTACTCCTCTTGACACTTAACACAGATGTATCCAGTATGTATCCATTGTGAAGGAACATAGATAGGCTCCTGATACCAAGAAATTACTTAAAAACAAAACAAAAAAATCCTGAACCAATGTAGTTCTTAAACTTCACTGTCAAATCAGTGACAGAAATGTATATCATAATAAAAAGTAAGATGACTTCCTAAGGGAATCTTCCAGATTCTCAGGTACTATATTTTCTACACACTCCTCTAACATTCCTGTCAAGTATAGAATAGAGTGCTCAAGAAGGGACCGATTTGCAACTTTAACATATTGCATTAATTGTTGGATTACTGCAATAAATGCACATATTTTCCCCTCACAATCCAGAAAAGAACATTGCATCTAAGCATGATTCAGCACTACTTAAAGCTTCATATTACTGTTCTGTATATTTTTGTTAAGACATCTATAGATAGATATATATATATCTATAGATATATATCTATATCTACATATATATCTATATCTATATATCTATATCTATATATATATATCTATATATATATATATATAAAAAACCCCACCACTGGGAGAGGATTGGGCGGAGAAGGGGGCGGGGAGGAAAGAACACTTCCTATATATAAAAATACCAGAATTTGTTCAACTTGATTTGGTGGTTTTTGTTTGGCTAGATTCTTGCAAAGAAATTACCTTTTTTCTTTGACTGTTTAATACTATATGGATCTTCTCCTATAGGCAATATTCTGTCCATGTTGACTGAACATTTTAGAGAGTTATTACCATAAAAAAAATATTGTTGACTCCTTTTCAAAAAAGGTAAAGATACATCTTATGCAATGGTGTAAGCTTATAGTAGAGTTTTGATTGTAAAAATAATTAGATCTTCCAGCTCTTTAGCTAAGGAGCATTTCACAGCAATTCTTATACTACGTTCTTGTTGTTTCTGTGCAAACAGCAACTAAGCTCCCCCCACCCCACCCCTCCTTCAGGCCAAGTAAAACCCATTTTATTCAAGAACTGTACTTCAATTTAAAATGTTGACCATTAGAGATACAGGAAAATCTGGTTGTGATTTAGGACAACTTTATTCCTCTTATCCATACCTCAACTGGCAATGTTAAGTGCTCTTACCACCTAACTAATGACTTTTTTTAGCAGTTCAGTTCATGAAATGTTGACTGCCAGCGCCACAGAATGTTCAATGGAGCCCCTGAAGGTACTGTGTAAATTCTTGGAAGAGGAAATATTTTTCTTGATTTAACAGTAACTGTACAATATTACAAACTCAAACACATGAAAAAAATAATAATCAGGAAATAGAAAATGTACAACAGCTTTGGTGTTATACAAAATAATAAAAAAGACTGACAGTAAAGTACATCATTCATTAGGTTCTTACCACAGCCACTTCACTGTGGGCTCAAGTTACATGCTCCTTTCTATATTCTTGTGTGGCCTTTGCAGCCAAGGGGGAAAAAAAACCAGACCATATTACTGTAGTAAGAACTTCATGAACACCATAAAATAAGCTTTATATGTTATAAAAACATCTTGCCTCTTCGCACTATTGCTTTGTGGCACATTGTCAACAGAACAGCAGTCCAAAGTAAAGTGACAACTAGATTTAATAAATTAATATACTTTTTTTTTTTTTTTTAAAGATGTACAATGCACATTCTTTTTAATCCAAGGTTTTAGGGTGTCAGGATACTTCTATTTACACATTTACAGACCTCAGACAGCACTGATAACATCAGAAAATGCAGGTAAAGGAGCAGACCCTTAACTGCTATCTGGATGCTACAAAGAGAAGCCAAAAATAAAAACACTGCTGAGAGGATCAGAAAGATATCCAAATATTGAAGAAAAGTCTATGAAAAAGGACATGTAAAGGCAAAGGGAAGGTCAAGATGTTTAATATGACCATTCTATTCTTGTGAAGATTGAGGTGGTGTTGTTGATGTGCCTTGTTTACCAGCTTTTCGCTCATAATTCACAAGCCGTTGCCCCACAAGGTACCTAGGATTATAATAAAAACAATGAATAGCTAGCAAAACACAGTACAATTTAATAATATCAACATAAATGCATTCTTCTCGGCTTTCTGTCTTCTAATATAGCAAAAATACCTATTGTTTCCTAAAATCCCCTCACCAGTTCTCTTCCATGTCATTTGATGAAGTAATCAAATTCAAGCTCTTTTTTCTCATCTTCTGCATCCAACTGTCAGCCCCTAGGCTCCCATCTGGCCACTGTTTCTCCCCATTGCTCCCTCTGAAGCAACAGTTAGGGGCTCCAGGCTCACCCTCCTTCTGGCTATCCCTTCCCATCCCTGCCCTAGGGGGGTAAGGTAGGCTGGGGCAGTACAGCGCAGTGCAGCTTGCAATCCTGAGGGATCCTGAGTGGCAGAGTACAGTGCGGAAGCTTGTAGCTGGGAAGTTAAGGATGAGAGGTGAAGCAAAGGGGAAGAAGCAGGGTGGGGAGGATGTAAATGCAGTGCAGCAGGGAGGTGTCTAGGAGTGTGGTACAGTAAAGGGGCATGCAACTGCCACAACCCATGGCCCTGCTTGCGCAGCCCCTGCTAGTGTGGCCTGTTCTACACAGTTCAGGATTAAAAAGCAGGCACTACAGGTTTGTATCCAAGGACCCCCACTTTTGGAGTTAGAATTTCCACCTTTTTTTCTTTTAATGAAAAAAATTCAGACCCTGTTGGGTAGATCACATTTTAAGCATTTCCTCAGAACACTTGCAACAGCCTGCAGAAAGCCTGTCCAAAGAGGTACAATCTCATGTGAAATGGGGGGAATGCTAATTCCAAAATCCAAAGTTCTGTGAGGCCCTGCAGTACCGTAGCTAATCATGGCCATGTACAGATGTTCAGTTTCTACCAGGAAAGTTGCTACTCTCCCAGTAGAAAATGAGGGAAGTACAAGCATTTGGTTCAATTTCTCCTGCAGAAAACATGCCTGATTTTGGTAAAAAAAGAGCTTCCTCATTCAGCAAGGAGGATTCTGCCTGCAAGAGAGTTGGTTGGACACTTCCGTGCCACTCCACTCACCCTGGAGCCAAGACAAGTCCAGCAGTGGAAAGATGCTCTCTGTACTTCCCTGTCATCCTGAGCTACAGAAGAAGTGGGGAACCACAGCAGCTTGACTCCTTCTGGACTTGGGAGGAGTCAGAGGGCTGGGGAATGCTCTCTGCACAAACCCCAGACTGGCGACATCCAATCTGGGGAACAAGTTGGGAGCATCGACTTTTTGCTCCCTGCCAGAAACCAGGAGGGGAGGAGAGGAATAGCTACCCAGTGCTCCTTGCTCATTCCCCAGACCAGGGAATCCGAGTTAACAGACGGCATGCCCTCTTTAAACAGGTACATGTTGCTGGGAGGGGAAATTTCTCCCATCTCCAGCTGCACGTGACCATTTTGACACATACAGATGGTCAGGCTCCCTCATTCCCAGCTGCATGCCCTTGGTGCCTCTTTAAATGGGCATGCACCAGGGGATTGGGGAAGTCCTCCAGCTGTACTTGTGGAAGGCACCGAGTCCGACAGCAGGGAGCCATTCCCCAGGGTCAGGCCTACAAGTACTTAGGGAAATTTAAAAAGGGGTATGCATTCGCCCAGGACTCCCAGCTACCTGCTCACTTTTTAAAGGTCCAAGGTGACCTGAGGCCAACAGCAGATGTTAGGTTCATAGTACCCTGCATTTTTTTAAAATATACCCTCTCTGGGGAACAGGTGGGGGTAGTACCCCACTACTCCCTCCCTTCATAGAAACCAAGAGGGGAGGGACCAGCAGCCAATGCTGCCAGTGCCTTCCCCATACCAGGGTGACCCATGTGGTATACACTCCCCAGAACAGGGAAGGCACAGGGAGCAAGGGTGGCAGCAGTCTGGAAGACATGTAAGTTCCCTCTTCTAGAAAGCTATCTAGCAGTGGACATGTCCCAGATTTTGTCTGTTTATACCCTGTGTATTAGGAGAAGAGTGTAGTGGGTTAAGCCTGAGGACCTCCACAAATATACTGGGCTCCTGGGTAGACAAAACCTCCTTGCTGTTACTGGTTTTACTTAGATTTGAGGACTAGCCCAGGGCAGGTGGTGGCTCAGCTCTGGCTTCTGCCCAAGCCAAAGCTGGAGCTGTGCTACTGCCTGACCTGTGCCAGGGTAGGCTGTACACCAGGAATGGGCATGCAGGGAGCACGGCGGAGACCCACAGTATACAGCTTGGAGGAAAACACAGGGAGACCATTCTCCCCCTTCTCCTCCCCCCTGCTGCTTGCTGCTGCTTAACTTCAGCCCCAGCCCTACCACTGCTGACTACCTCAGAGCTTTCACCCAGAAACTAAGCAGCAGGGAGTTGCAGGGGGCAGGCAGAGCAGGAGGGCAAGTGGCAGGTTAACAGGGACAGGCAGCAGGAGTGTAGGCACATGCACAAGGGAAGTAGGAAGCAGTCAGGGAAGGAGGTCTGGCCCCTTGTCCCCCACCGCTGCTTTGGGAGAATTAATTTATGATCCTCCAATAATTAGATTCTATACATAGAAAATTATAAATATGTATAAAATCTAATTATTGTGGGGCTGTCTTAAATTCAAAGTCATCTTGGATTCAGGTAAATACAGTAGGTTACCTCACTTTGAGACGGAAATGACCTTGCATTAGCTATGGGGTAAGAACACGCACACAGGCAGTTACTGCCATAGAGTAGCTGATGTGGCTTTGCAGCATACCACTAATAACCTGTTTGCATATCCATGTCCTCAGTTTCACGCTGCCTATAAAAAATAGCCCCATGTGTGGAATAACCTTCTACCAATTCTCACTTAACACCCACAATCTTTCATTCTCTTCCATGTTTCTTCTTCTTCATTTCCTTTTTCCCATATTGTCATCCTGTATATTTATTTTAGATATTTACAAGTATAAGATGTGCTTGCTGTTAAAGTTTGTATTATATGGATAATTTACTTCAACAAAATACATTTAAAAATTATGATGCGCTATAAATAATCAGCCATTAAAGTAATATGCTATTATGTTGCACATGTTCTTTTTTCTACAGTGGTGTTGGGTTGTAAAATAAGTTTACTTATAGATAGAGTATACTCTACTTTTCAGGTGATCATGGAACAGTTACAATCTTTAACCCAGTGGAAATGTGCCAGATTTAAACAGGCTATTTTGCCCTATAGAGTTTTCAATCATATATGATAAATCTGTGAAAGTAAATCTGGAACCAGGTCTGCTTAAACTGGTGGACCTGGAAGGATAAGATTCCCATCAAAACCACCACCATACGTAACAAAGGATAAATCTGATGCTGTACCAGGTTCTGCATTTCAGCAGTAACACCTCTTTTCAATCACAGAATAAATGCAACCTGAGCTGCACTGCCCTACACCACTCTACCACACTATACTTACACCATGATACAAGGGACACCTTTCAAGGCAAAATGGTTGTTCAGTCACCAAATTTATCCAAGTCTTAGGCTTTTTTAATGATGCTGTGAACAAGGGTACCATTCTCACACATTTTTTTGTGAAACATATATGTTTTACTAGTAAAGTGGCAAAAAACTTTACCAAATGAACCACTATATTTTAGTGAACTGGATCACTACCAACTGAGAATATATTTGAACTGCTAATCAATAATATGTTAAACATTTTCAAGTTATCCAGTCCCTTAGTGACAATGTATTTGCAGTGAGCTAGTCTTGCACTTCTGCCAGGCACCTAAACATATTGGGATTTGCAGCTAATTATCTGTTTCCTGATCACTTCTTTAACATGTCATTACATCAGTTTGGACCAAGTATTTCTTACACTTCTAAATACTTTCCAATATATACACACTCAAGTAAGACCGCTAAGAACAGAAATTAAGAATTCTGAACAGGGACTAAGACTGCATTGAAAAATGCCATGAAAAGTTTTCAGGGTGCAATACCCCCTCTTCAGAATACCAGAGTACATGAGAGGAGGAGGGAACCAGAAAAAGTTCTCTTAAAGTAACCTTCACAGCTCCACATACAATCTAATTTTGTGCATCACCCAATAAGCAGTTCATAATAATAATTTAAACTTTTATCTTGAAACTGTCATCACCCAGCTCCAAGCCGTCTTTCTGATTTATATTCTTACACTTACAAACTTAAAACTCCACACAAATCAAACACTAAATCTGAGTTTATGAAGAACATAAAAATGAAAACCTAAATCAAATGGTGGCATTAAAAGAGCAATAAAACAAAAGACTTTGTCTACTAATTTTTAGTTCCAACCTTCCAATATTTCTGAACTGTATATGCTCCACAGTTGTATCCAAAGATGAACTCATGACAGGTGGATTATACTTTTGCTGTAATATTTCTGCTTTAAATGTGTTTATAATGTAGTAATTTAGCATGCCTCAGTTTCCCTAGGTGGCCTCTACATGAGGGAAAGAAGGGTTAATAGAGTCCTTACTAAAATCGAATGCTGCCTATATGCTGGACAAGACATCTCAGGTTCAGATTAACAAGCATCCCTTGACAGAGGACACCCCTTCTCCCTCCCACTGCCCTGGAAGTATAAAGGGAAAAGGGAGAAATTAGCATGAAACAACAAAAAAGTAAAAAGAAGGGTCTGAAAAAGAAGTCCATCAGAGTGAAGAGACTGGGCAGCTGAGATAACTTTTGGGTGCTCCGGGTTGTATAGGCTGGATGGGGAACAGAGGCACTAGTTAACCCTTTGGAGGGCAGAAAGGACTTGGTTTTCTGGACTGCAATTTGCCCAATAGAGGATTTTGTTGAAGAGGAGCTGTTTGCTTTGCTGCGTAGGATTCAGAGTGAACTGGAAGGTACCTTGAGAGAGGGGCACAGATAATCAGGGGTTGTCAGATTGAATGTCCAGGTCTCACTCCACTCTGAAAGCCACTCTTGGGCTGGCTACAGGGGCTACTCACTGAAACTAGACAAAGCCAAGGGTCCTGAACAAGCACTCCCTGGGGAAATCCATGATACACTGGAGTTGCTGACAGTCATTGCAATTCATGGTAACCTGTTTGCATTATGTAGCTCCTTGTTTTTACCTCTCAGTAACTAGTCTGCAGCCAATTCCTTAGCAAAATGATCCTCCCATAAAGGAGGGGAATAGGCTAGATGACCTCTTCAGGCCCTTTCCAGATTTACCATATTCACTCTATTAGAAGACAGCCCCCCCATCCCCCCCCAAGTTTAATACAGAACCAAGGGTTCCCCCCCCCATCTTAGAATCAAGGATAAGACTGGGGAGGGGGGAGAGGGCAAGCAGCTGCTGTGGCTCCAGCCCTAACCCCTCTGCACCACCTACCATCCCTCCCCTGCAGCCTCAAGGCCCTGCTGTCCCAACCTGCCCACCTCCAACCACATGCTGCTTCTCCTCCTCACCTTTGCATCACGCCAGTAGTCTCCATCCTCACTGCAGCCTGAAGCTTGGAGCATGGCTACAGCCTGACCCTGTGTCAGAGGTGTCAGGTCCACACCACTGCTACAGGACCAGGTCGGAGCTCTGCCCAGTGCACCCAGGCTGCACCAGGGACAGACCCTGCTGGCACAGTCTTTGGGAGATGGGGGCAGAAGCAGTATGGAACGGAGAAGAGGGGATAGAAAGGGGAAAAGAGAGCAGGGGCCTGAGTCTGCAGAAGGCAAGTACGGGGGGGAGGGGGGGGGCACGCCCGCACAGGGGCGGCGGGGCAA
>NW_005841919.1:2041072-2052533 GCF_000455745.1 Alligator sinensis
TGCCTGAAGTAGTGCGGGGAGTGAATACAAGATGAATCTTCCAATACTTCGATTCTATACATGGAAAATTATAATAAATTTATTTTTCCATGTATAGAATCTAATTATGAGGGGGATCATCTTAAACTCAGGGTCAGTATATTTGGGTAAATACAGTACATTTCTAGGATTCCTGAACTCACACCAAATCTAACCCTTGCTGTGACAATAAAGGGAAAAAAAAAGACATAATTCATACTCACTTGTCATTTTTAATATGTTCATAAAGGCGCTTAAACTGGCGGACCTGGAAGGATAGGATTCCCATCAAAACCACCACCATAAGTAGGAAAGGATAAATCCGACGCTGTACCAGGTTCTGCATTTCAGCAGTAACACCTACAAAACACACACACACACACACACACACACACACACACACACAACAGGTCTTTTATTGTAAAGATTAGAATCATATTAGAACATCAACAGACACTTTTCTTTGCCTTCTCAAATCAGTGAACTGCTTCAATTAAAGCTAACCATTAGCATAAAATACATATTTTAAAATACTTATCAACTGGAAAAAATTCCCACCCTAGTAAGCATGCTATTATTCAATTCCTAATAAGTGTCTTATTTTAATTTTGTTTTAGTTCATTTGTATTATTCTTTAGTCGTAGAATAATTCAATAATATGACCACATTTTTTTAAGTTCTATATAGCATTGCTAATCCTCCCAGATTGGTTGGGAGTCTACCGGAAATGGCATCGATCTCCCGGTGACTACTGAAAGCAACCGGGGGATTGATACTACGAACAGACTGAACAGTACAACTAACATTACATCACGCTGGAAAAAAAAAATTCCTGAAACAGCTTCAGAGTTGGCAACCCTAGCTCCATATGGCACCAGCAACTGGTTTGCACTGTTTCTAAATTATGAAAATCTGTCCTGCAAACCTAGTGAACGGAAGCCCTACTTGCTTACTGACAACATATATTTTTAGTTTTAAAAACATATCATTTGAAAGCCTGTGAAAACAGTTCACACTTTCAAAATTCAAATTTCAATTTAATTTTAAACATAACAGAAGCATTTATGCATATAGACAATACAGTAAAATAAAATTAGTTTAATCTAATCAATATTTACTTCCCTTTCTACCCTCTCTAAAAATGAACATTTCTTGCCTCGTTATAGCTTTTCATGTGTAACAAAATGTGTTCCTGCTAGCTATATTAACAGCTCATTGAGGCCAGCCCATTTACCACAAAATAAAAGGAAAAAGAATAAGGCTCTAATGTACACTTTTACCTCATCTTAAATATCCACTTCACATATTTTACTAAATCCTAAATCAGAGAGAATACAAGTAAATGTGTGAGACTTGTAAATTTATTCTTGAAAAATTAAATGACTAGGTACCCAAAAGATCACCATGCTGAGCACATTGAAACAGATCTCTGTCTTAACCCATCTGCTGCACACTTACATTACTGATATGCTGGGTGCTAGTGTATCCTGTACAACACGCAGCAGAAATATCTTATTCTAATAATCTAATGTCATTTTTAAATTAGATATTTATAAACAATTTATCAAAAGCATCTAATAAAATACATGGTAATATCAATACTTAAGTATTTACATTTGCTAGCTGAACAAACTTCTGGAAAACACAGATCTGTATTTTGCTTAAGAGCAAAGGTCAAACGATGACAAAAGGTGCATAGAATTCTTACCTAATAAAGGTACAACACCAGAAGCAATGATGTAAGGTACACAAAGAGAAAGTAACAGAACAGAGATGACGGGTGCTGCCAGTTTACGAATTATAAAATGTAAATCAATGTTACGAATCCCATTTGCATAAACCTATGAAAACAGACAAAACAGAATTAGACTACATGAACCACTACATGTTTTGGTATATTCAAATGTTTTTTTTATTTTGTTTTCCAATATAATTAATGCAAATTATGATAAACTTGCATGTTTTCCTTAAATGTATATGGTAAATGTATAGGTTAAATGAGTCTGTGATGACACTTTCACAGGTTACCACAGATTACGACAGATTTTTCTTTGGGTTAAATAGCTGACACTAAAGAATATCAGCAGCTGCAGAACTTGTTTCAGTAACTACTAGCAATATTCTAGTTTCTGATAAACTGCCTGTTTGTTAAGAACTGTTTATTTTTATTTCATTGCTTGACACTCGTAAGCAGATCAATTTAATTTTTTTTTGCTTTTCTAAGTATTTTAATATACAAGATACACATCTCTTACCCTTTCTATTAGTAATCAACAAAGTATGTCTATAGATAAACTAGTAGTTTATACCACATTCTGTTTCTCCCTTAAACTCCTTTTCAATGTGCTTTACTATGTTCTTTAAAAATGTATGCAATGTATATATTGGAAAGACAAGGGAACTCGAAGTATTCTTATTGCACCCTCCATTTCTGGTAACTTTATTTCTAGTTACATGGTGCCAACAGTGGTTTATTTTTTTTCTCACCCTAAAATCTACATTTACATCCTTAGGGGTCAAAGTGTAAAGTAGAGCAAAACTGCATAATATCTGCATTCAGTGTGGGTGTATTTGCAAGACAGGTAGCTTCCAGATTTCTTTCCTCCCTATGCCACACAATAAGAATGACTATGATAGTCAACCATTAAAATTCTTAATAATATTAAAACAGTACTCCTCCAAACAAGAACCTAAGCCCATATCTCAATCAATGTACAACATAGCGCAGGACAGGCCAGGACAGGCTGGGGTGGGAGTTAGTTGCTTAGCAACCAGAGCAGCACCTCCTGCAGGGAGGCACTAGCTTTCAGAGGGACAGCCAAAGCCAGGGCCCACGATCATTCTTTCAGCTTATGGAGGGGCCCCACAAGCCAAAAGGAATAGCCTCGCAGGCCAAATCCAGCCTGCAGGACACATTTTGCCCACCCCTGATTTGCATCCTACATTGTAAGCATGGCTACAGTTGTTTTTCTGGCATACAAAAGCGTTTTGCTTAGTATACACATCTTGGGCCGCACAATGGGGAATGGGCCATGGCTGCACTGCCACAACAAGGATCAAGCCCTTTGCGGCTCCCCCACCATCCACCCCTGGCATACCAACATCTTACAAGTTGAGGTTGCAGGTGTTTTTGACACGGACAAAAAACAATGCTGACTACTGTGCTACAGCTTTAATTGTAATAATCAAGTCTAAATTTCCAGGCTAATATTTGAAAAATGTCCTCCCCGCCCAACTACCATATGCTCAAAGAGTCCTCTAAACAAAGGACATTTACTATTACAACGTAAAATCCAGCTAAACAACATTTTGTGCTTAGGGGTATCTAAATTAAGAGGCACATACATAAGGGCTAAGTGTTAAAAGTTAACAAACAAACAAAAAACCCTGGCACTAAGAAATACATAGAGGAACACATTATGGGATATAACTAGCTACTTGAAAGATGACAATTTGGTATAAAACATTAACTGGAATGGGGAGGGGAAGGGAGCTCTATACAGGCTATACTATTGGTTATTCTTTTCATCCTTACAAAATTCTACTTAAACATGCTTCCACCAAGCTCCCCCTGTCCCTCCTCCCACAACCCCCTTCCCTCCCCTCCCCTCCCTAAGAGAATGGGACAGGACAGGACAATCAGATCTCCCTCTTCCTCCTTCCAGTTTTCTTACCTGTTCAATAACTGTTTTTAGCCACCACTGAGGACCCATCAGTGTTATGGCAGCAATTATTTTGGCATGCAGAACTCCAAGAGCCCAGTCCTAGTTTTATAAAAAAAAAACAGTTGATCTATTTTCAAAATGTCTCAACAAATGCATTTTATTAGATTAAATACCTAATACCAATAGTGCTTAAAACCAGAAGAATAATTCACAAAGAGAAGTACACAGAGGATCTCATTTTGTAAACTGTGGGGATGACAGAAAACCCCATTAAAAGCTGACAGGTGTGACTTTATGTTATTGCTATCACCTGAGGAGCTCCGGGAGCGGTGGGGAGGGAATGGTTTAAGTCTAGGTTAGATTTCAGCCCTATCATGGAGCTGCTGCTTTTTTTTTTTTTAATAAATAAAAGGGATTTTTCACAAAACTTGTTTGTTACACATTTATGTCTTATCTATTCTTTTTATTCGGAAGACATTATTGGCAGTTCCAGAATTTTCCATTAACATATTACAGTTTAAAGCAACTGAAAAGGGAGTAATACTTAGATTATTTCAAACCACGTTAATATCTATTTACCTATAACACCTAGAAAAATGATAAAAAAGTGAGAACCTATTTGCACAAAAATATTCAACACAGGAGGTAATAATGCCTCTCTACTAGGCACTTAGGCCACATCTAGAGTACTGTATGCAGTTTTGGGCTCCACATTTTAAAAACAATGTGGCGAATTTAGAGAGGGTCCAGAGACAGGCAAGAAAGAAGATAAAGGGCTTGTAAATCAAATCATATAAGGAGAGACTGAAGGAGCTAGGCATGTTCAGCTTGCAGAAAAGGTGCTTATAAGAGGGGACATGATAGCTATCTTCAAATATCTGAAAGGCTGCCACAAAGAGGAAAAGCACCTATTCTCTCTTGCTGCACAGACAAGGACGTGAATCAATGGTTTGAAGTAAATTTAGACTGGATATCCAGAAAAACTTTAGAATAGTAAAGCAGTGGAATAGACTACCTAGGTAAATTGTGGCCTCTCCATCACTAGGGGTGCTCAAGAAGAGGCTGCACATCCACTGGTTGCAGAGAATACAGGCATAGTTATGCCTGTGTTCTACTATGGATATTTCCCAGGCTTCTGGGCTTTGCTGGTTGCATGGGACTGGAAGGGAATTCCACTCCAACCTTCCCTCCACCTTCTTTCTCCCGTATGTGTCAGGATGTTTTTAAGCCTCTCTCAGAGGCTTTGGCTGCAGCCAAGGCTAGGGATTTTCACTGGGATGTGCCAATGCTCTTACTGGGTCGGAGGTTCTTGGCTAGAGAGTCTTGCCCCTTTGCTCAGGGCCAGGAAGGAATTTCCCCCCATGATCAGCTTGGTATGGACTGTGGGAGGTTTTACCTGCCCAGGGGGTGGGGCATAGCCCTCTGCCTGGAATCTCTCGAGTGTATATTAACTTTTTACAACAGCTGGATGTCAGCTATCGTGGTCCCACAGCTTTACCTGTTGCAGGTTTGGGCAATATGTCTTGTGTTTTCTCAGGGTTGATGGTAGTTTTACTACAAGGTGAGATTATAGATTTGTATAAAATGGGTTTGGATAGGGATGATCCTATCTCAGGCAGGGAGTTGGACTAGATGACTTGTGAAAGTCCCTTCCAGCCCTGCTTCTCTATGATTCTAGGATTGAGCACTGATGTAATTTCAATATATATTTTTTGTGTTTTTAATATATTTCTGCATGCAATTTTTCCAGAAAAAGCAACCTTCCATTTTAAAATCAAATCATACTGCTTTTGATTAATGGAAAAAAATAAATAAATATCCCTTTCAATACCATTCTCAATAAAAAAATTTTAAAAATGACATTTATTGCCAAAACAATTCAGTGTTATTTTTAAACTCGTGTGTGTGTGTGTGTGTGTGTGTGTGTGTGTGTGTGTGTGTGTGTGTAGGGGTAGTTATCAAAATGCTGATAAAAAAATTCAGGAGCTTTCAACCATCTCTACTAAACGTGCTCTATACATGGAGTTAGAAGAAAGGATCTAGCTGAAATTCAACCTATGCTGTAGTCTGAACTATGAAGCTACTAAATGATATATCCACAATCCAATCTCTTCAGGGAAAAGAAGGTACTAAGTGTCATTTGCAACCCAGGGTACTTCCCACTTGCTCGGTCAACCCTTTGAAAGATTTTTCCAGTGTTCTTAGTCCATTAAGATTACACTACTCAGAAAATTAAATATATAAATAAATAAATAAATAAATAAAGCATTAACATGGAAAATATGGGCTAACAGTTTCTCCTTAAACTGTGTACATTTACCAAAACAAGACTGTTCATGTTTTTGCATTCCTGACAATAAATTTGTATTTCCATATCATTGTTTACCCAACATGATCCCAAAACACAAACTAAAGTCATACCATACAACATCAAAGAAACATGGGTGCCTCTACGATGGGTGGAAAGGGGTGGGGAGAGAGAAACTAGCATCATAGTGCACCCTTCACAAGTGAAAGTGGAGAGAGAACATTTTTAAACACCATCTGCAGTTCATAATATATGACTTTTCATTGTTATGCTAGCATTACAGTAAGAAAAGCACATTCTGTGAGAGATTTGAATCTGTGTTCCCAGAAAACAGATATTCAGGCTTACCTCAGTAAGCAACCCCCATCTGATTTAACAGTGCTAGTTTCATTCCTTAACAAGACAGTGCACCTCTACGTGTTAAATGGCAAATGTTTTGAAGCACTGACATAGGACACCAAATCTCTCAGTGATACTTATAACCTCTAGAATTCAGAGGAAAGAAGGAAGCACTGGAAAACTTGGATCAGAAAAACAAAACTAGACGTTTACTGACACTGACCTGCCATGGGTAGAACAAAGGTGTCTGATCCAAAGGGACTCTCAAAGGCGCAACAATTACCAGTTCAAACAGAAGACCAAGCAAAAGTGGAACCACACCAGCTAGCAGCACAGCCACTATTAGCGTCTTCATTATCTCAAAAAAGAAAAAAAAAAGACAAAAGAAAAAAAAGACTCCGATTTATAAATGTTGATTATTAGTTTGTACAAATAGCATCTTTAGATTTAAGTTTAAGGGCCACAGAGGTATATGCACAGAAAAACTAAAAGGCTGGAAGACAATAGATATTCAGCTAATATACACAGACACCTAATTTTCCACCCATAAAATGCATATGCCATTACTTATGGAAAGCTATATTTTTAGCCAAAAAGTGAATCTACAGGATTCTGCTCAGTAGAACGTTCTCACATTTTTAAGCACATACTGACATCTGACCATTGTAGACTATAAACACAGCTAAATTGGGAAAATTCCTTCCAAAGCAACAGAATTTCTTTCCCCACTTATGACCACGATTGAGTTTTGAGTTATTTAAGTGTTATGGACTACTTTTTAATTTAAGAGATTAAATGGTAATCTAGTCTCAGCATTTTTGGTATATAATCTAGCTTTTTTTTTTTTTTAAATGGGCCATCTAAAACAATAGAAACAAAAGCAGTCTGATCTCATTAGCATGGTTGGAGGACAGACCAAGAAAATGGGTATAATTTCTATCAATACTGTCAACTTCCTTATGCTAACCTTTTCATTCCATCCAGGAAGAGCACACACCAACTGCTGAAGCTTCCTTAGCCTGACGAAGGGTTTTTGAACCCGAAAACTTGCTTAATAACTATTCTCCAACCATTTGGGTTGGTCTAATAAAAGATATCAAATTCACCCAAGGAACCTTGTCTGCCTTATGCTTAACCTACGAATTTATAAGTGGACAATAACAAACATGGTGCTCAAGGAGATGAGCACTACATGAAACATGCATGGAAGCTGTTCTTTTGTTTGTAGGTACCCATCAGATGCAGCATTAACTGTGTCTTCAATGAGTTGCCATGCACTTCAAAACTGTCTGATTAAAATGTTAAAGGTAGACTGCTATTTCTAGAATTGTATAAGGCTTGTTATTGGTTTTTGTTATTTGGAAAGCCAATTTAGTGGAAGGTATCCCATGGTCATGAGGAAAAAAATCCCTTGGGTCTGAAGTCATCAAACAAGAACTTCTTTGAAAATTCTGTCTTTTCATAACTGAATACGTTTGTTTCTCTCTTAAAATATCCATTGATATAATACAGAGAATTTGATTACCATAAACCCTTATGGAAATGTGCACTGAAAAGCACTGTAAAGATATGCCTATACTAATCCAAAGTTTGGGGGACAAGAAAAAAGGAAGGGAGGAAACAGCAGAAGGCTACTTTGAGCTTAGAAGAAAAAGTGAAGGTATTACTGACACCTAAAAAACTGAAATAGACCATATTCCTTAAGGATTCAGTAAGCCACCTTCTTTCAAGAACTTACCATGAGAGACCACTCTTTAACCTTCTGAAAAATCACTCTGCGACCCTGTGGCATCCATGCAACTAGTACTGTTGCTGCCCGAATGGTTAGCCAGCAGACATAAAGACCACAAGCAGCTGTGTACAGTTCATGGATTTTGGCAGTTCCCGTCCAAAATGACATTAGCCATCTCCCAGCAAACACTGAAAACACAGAGTAGTAAATATATTAAGACAGACTACTTTGTCTCGTGTGGATGGATGGCAATTAGCATACAGTATGTTTGTGTCTCCATCTTCACCCAATGCTATTTATTGTCAAATATTTGCTCTGAAGTCACAGTAAAATAATGGAAATTTCAGGTGCTACCTCACTTAGTAACTGACAAAAGCAACTAAATTTCAATGGATAAATTTTAAAATAGAATGCAAGTGTAAGTCTCACTTCAAAAAATATGAGATGCACAGTTGTCCAGTACAAAATGTAGACAAAAAGTACTTGTTAGTGTCATAGTTAAACCCACAGCTTCAACAAGATTTACCCACTATTAATTAATGGCATCAGAGCATCAAGTGAGCTAATTAGGGATCCTTTAAAATCTTTTTGTGCATGGATGTCCAGCTGATAGCCTGCAAGCTGCATGCAAACTGTGAGTAGTCAACATGCAGCCCAAGGGCTCTCACTCAGGCACCACTCTCCCACACTGCTCCTGCTGCAGCCAGTACCTCTGGGCTCCTGCTTCCTCAGCTCAAGCTTCCTACCCCTGCCCCTGAGGGCAGAGCAGGAGGCCCCCAGCCACTCAGAAGCTGGACAGCCCTGTACTTGTACGTAAGTATTGGTAAGCAAAGTTAAACTTATATATTCTAGTGACCAGTCTCAGTCTTAATTCTTTCTTACAGCCTTGCCCCCATACGATAATCACTGCACAGTTATCACATATAACCAGACCAGCAGCACAACTAGCGGTGGGCAAGGGTCCTATGAGCCCTAGGTACCAATTTAGAGCACCTGCTACCAGTGTGAGGAAGCAGCAGCAGCTGCCACCACCAGTGTTTGGGTCTCTGGTAAGACTCTCCCTGGCTTGAAGGCTGTACATAAACAGTCCACATGATGCCTTGGTAAAATTTTGCTGTTATTCCTTCTCCTAAATGCAAACTAAAATGTACCTAAAAGGTTTTTCATGACTCTCCCACTAAAAAAAAAATAACAGAAGGCTCATCTGCTGCTGCTTTGTATACAATAGCTCACTAAGCTTTCATTACTGTAAACTATAAATGTGATTATCTATAATATCACAACATTCAGAAACTCTGGATTTAATCAGTAAGGTGCGAATTGTTCATTTTAGGTACTCTAATAAGAATGGCACCAAGATTTCTGAAGCTACAATAGCCTGAAGTTAGAATTTCCTGCCTGAAAGTGTTTGAACAAGTTCACTTCCATCACTTAGTGCTCTTGTTTTGGTTAAATCAATCATTCAGATGAAGCTGAAAATTTATTTGTACTGATATGACAACTTTAAAACCCATTCTAGAAGACTTTGATGGCCTCTTATACCAAATATTTGAAAAATAAAAAAAAGCAAGATGCACAATTTATAAAGGGTCAATGGATATACTGTCCATTAAAATTATCAACCTCAGCGCTGCACCTTCTAATATCAAAATTGTGTGCAGTATTTATTCCCGTCTCCCCTTTCCCACTTCACTCAAACTTTACCATACAGACCTGTTTGAGGATATGGGAAAACAAACCATACACAAGAAAGTGAAAGGGGACAGATTTACTACATGCCAGCCACCTGTACATACACACACACTAACCTTGTGGCAGATGAAAGCTACACTGTAGCAGCTTAGCTTTCAATTAAAAAGCACCTGGGTATTGAAATTTAGTTTCCCTCTTCTGTGAAGTGTGCATACATGCAGTTGTCACAGACTTGTCACCATCATCTTATTTTACCTTATGTAATGGATTTAACCCAAATCCAAGGCTCCCTTTGGGGTTCACCATAGGGCATGCATGGATCATCTCCTAAATCAGACTTACTCCTATGGTGTACTCTATTTGTAGCTAGGGTAAAGCTGGCTCCAGCGTTGTCAATTTCACATCTGTACGTATCATTGTACTTGATACAAATATAAATACTGATATAATCAAGACCGTCTTGTGAGATAGTGATTAACTTCCTCAGGTGTTTACATTTGTTGCTGATAATTAGCATATGACAAGAGTTTACACTGCCAAACAACGATGACTTTATACTTTAAAGAAGGGGTGACAGTATAAGAGACAGATGGGAGGTGGGAGAAAACGTTTCTCACTAAGTAGTAATTAAAAGAGGGACAGATACTAGATTGGCAAATTCCTGTTTGAAAAAAATATATATACTCCTGGTCTAATATGAAGGAAAGATTTTTGATCTAGTAAACATGTACCTTCAGGGGGCATGAAGTTACTGATATAGAGCATTTTTAACACCCTAAAAATGAAGTGGCGCATACGTTAAAGACCAGATAAGCAACTGTACTTAAGTCTGCCATGAGGCTTTTTCTTCAGTCTTCCCAGGTACAGGGCAGGCTGTAGTCCTTTGGCCAAGGCAGGCTGAGAAATGCAAGCTTACAAGGAGATGCAAAAAAACCACTCTGCCTCTGACCTCACGCCAGAGTCTGTTCTCTAAACTGGGAAGCTGACCAAGAACTGTATCCTTGGATTTAAGGATTTAGGATAAAGTTACTGTTCTGATTTTTTTGTTTATTTACTTTGATTTCTGTCTGTATTTCCACATACGGTTACTGATTTCTTACGTTTGTTCTTGTTTTTTCATGAAAAAATCCTTTTATCATCTTTTTAAAAAAATACTTTGTCAGCAATATCATTCCCAAAGTATTTGACTGTTTAGACTTGCCTATTCCAAGGAAAGGGATATCCATCTTTTCTGAGCACATGACCAGACAAGGGTATGTTATGATTCTGCTAGCTGGCAAAATCCCCTCTGCTAAGGGCTGGCAAGGCCTGCGCAAAACAGGTAGGGCTGAGGCACTAACGGTGGGCCTCAGCTGGTTATCAGTGGTTAAGAAACAGACAAAAGAGGGGTTTGGGACAAAAAGGCACCCCAAAGTGTAAGCATTGCAGTAGTCTCTCAAGGCACACCAAGGCTGCATTTAAGACTAGGGCCTGTCACACACTGTCATGAAGTATTTTATATCATGTTCCCACAATAACTTAAATAACTAAATTCAAAATTAAGATGATTTTGACAGATGCGACAGACATCAATCTCTTCTCCATAGCACTGATGTTTGGGTAATGATGCCGCCTCCGATTCATGATGGCATAAAGATTAAAATAATATACAGGAATATTTCCAAGGTTTTGTTTAAAATTAAAATAATTTATAATAAAAATACCAGT
>NW_005841919.1:2052543-2055041 GCF_000455745.1 Alligator sinensis
GCAGGGGGCATTTTCAAACAGTGTCATCATAGCACACATACCTGGTAATGTAAGGCAGATAAGACTGGCAATCAGTAATGTTATACACATGAAAATAATCAACAGAAATATCTGAAAGACAGAAAACAAGCAGGACAGTTAACAAAGAATAAAAAATTAAACTGACTGTAGGAATAATAGGAGAGGCATTTTTTTTTCTGTGACCTCTTTTACTGGATCAACTATGTAACTGGGAGAGAAATGTGACAAGCTTCTAGGCACAAAGTGCCCAATCATTTTTGCTGCTCTGCAGTGGACTCTTTCCAAACTGTCCACATTCTGGACAAACATATCACACAGATCTATTCAATGCCACTGAATAACACAAGTCATTCCAATTTGACCCCAACCAGAACAGGTCCATACCAGAAGTGTAGATCCCTAGCCTACTCTGATAATGAGGGGAAGCTAGGCAGATTCTTCCTTAGCTCCAGGTCCTATACACTTCCTTGACTGACATGCTCTCTGCAAATTCAGGCAGACATGGCTGCAGTGACTACACTCCATTCATATCCAAGTTTTCCCTGCAACTTGAAAAGCTAGAATTTTTTAAAAAGAAAACAAAAACTACATTTTTGTCATTAAATGGGTCTAGAAGTCTGTAGCCACAGGGTGGCTTTAGACCAGTGGTTTTCAACCTTTTTTCATTTGCAGACCCCTAAAATGTTTTGAATGGAGGTGCAAACCCCTTTGAATTGTAAGCATGGGTAGTCACCAGGGATCTCCCAACCCAGCTTGCTGCTGTCCAGGAGACAAGGGCTCTGCTTCATCCAGGCAGGGTGTTTCCTGGCTCCCACAGGTTGGGAGAAGGGGAATTTCCCACCACCCCCGACTTGCTGATGCCCCGGAGAACCCAGCTGCACTGTGGCAGGACAGGGCAGAGCATCACCAGCTCCCTGCATTTGCTGCCAGGAAGTGGGAGTGGGGATTCCCCCCCTCAACCACTTGCTGCTGCCTGGGATGCTTCAACATGGCAGCGGTGTCCCTGCTCATCTGCTCTGTGCTCACATAGGGCAGTGTTTCCCAACCTTTTTCACCCCATGGCACACTTACCTAAATAAAAAAGCACCGTGACACACGGCCAGCTGGACAGCATTTTGGGCTGAAGCCACACTCCCTGCCTGTCTGTGTCCACAGCACCAGGCAGGGGGTGTGGCTCCAACCCAAAATGCCACAGCACACCTGGATGTACCTGACAGCACACCAGTTGGGAAACACTGCCATAAGGGATTAGGAGCAGCGGGCTTATTTCCCCTGCCGGGTGCTGCTTGTGTAGAATGAACTTAGGGCTCAGAACTATGCTGGGGCAGAGGTTTCTTCCTTGTTCTTTCAAAGACGTTTACACTGGAGATGAAGCAATACACCCTGGGATGCCAGAGGATTTGCAGATTGTTCTCACAATACAGTCCTTGTTACACATGCCAATTAAAGCTGGATAACAAACAGCTATAAAGTTAGTACACATTTTTGAGGTCTAACTTTGCAGCTGGTTGGAGCTTTTTATTGTGCAATAGGTACTTTTCATGTGTAGCCTGTCTCAGTTAATTGTGCAATAACTGTAACATGCAGAGGGGAGCACAGACACAAAAATACTGTGTTATCATACAAGAGTTAAGCCAAACCAAATCACAACCAGTCTATGAACCATCACATTCTGAATATCTCCACTATCTAGTGAGTGACATTTTATTTTCGCATTTCCAGTAGACGAAGCAGGAAGAGAGAGATAGTATTAGTTAGAAGCAGGGCAACTATTTATTACAGAAATCACTATAATCTAGTTCAATTTTTATGAATTCTTGACTCTTCTAAGGAAAAGGTAACAGGAACTCCAAGACAGAAGTTACCATCTTAGAATCCAACAGCCTGTCTTCCAAATAATAAGATACCCAAACAAAGAAGCCTTTTTGGCTGCCATTCTTGACATAAAGGTAATTCATGTGCACATGATTCTCATCTAAGCAAAAACAATCCATCACCTATGAACAACTATTTGTCAAAAGCATATGTAATACCCAAGACATTAAAATAAGGAGCCTTACTGAGCTTCTAAGAGACATACCCTCAAAGATTCCTCAAATGAAAGAAATACATCAATTTTCATCATCTTCCACTCCTTTAAAGATATTAAATGTACCTACCCTGAGCGGGAATTTTAAAGGCCTACGATAAGGCTGGAAACCCACAGGTCCTCCTTGTTGAAGTATGGCTTGATGGGCCGCATGAAGACCTTCTCCTACAACTGGAATGGCATTGTTATTGCGAGCATGCTGGTTATTAGGCTGCTGGTTTGCATTGTTTTCATTTTCTTCCTGGTCACCAAGTAAGTAGGAATGAAGGTCCCTGTAGTAACATGCATGAAACAATTGTTCAACTTCCTCTGGATTTACAGCATGAATAAACACACAGAAACACACACTACACAACTATATTTGTTACCGTTCGCTTAAAGCAGGAAT
>NW_005841919.1:2055072-2059835 GCF_000455745.1 Alligator sinensis
GCTCCATGGGTCAGATGAGTGTCACTGGGCTGGTCTGCAGGCTGGGCCCACAACTACACAGCACAGGGGTTCTGGGACAGCATGCAGTGCTCTGGACCAACCCCGTGCTGCCTGCAGCACAAGGTCCAGCCTGTGCACCACAGGCAGTGGACATCCCGTGCCAGCCCCCTGTGCTGCATGCAGTGTGTGTAGCCAAGTTTAACCCTGTGAACCATGGACAGCACAAGCCAGCCCTGGGGCTCACTGTGCACACAGCACAGGGTGCATGCTGCCTGTGGCATGTGAGCTGGACTTGACACTGCTGTAGCACAGGGGGTCCAGGGCATGGGCTCCATGTAGTGCCCTATGCCAACCTTCTGTGCTGCATGCAACACATGGGGCACCAGGTCCAGTCCTTGCACCACATGCACTGGGGTCAGTCCAACAACCCATAAGCCAGGTCTTATCATTCCACGGGCTGGATCTGGTCAACAGGCCAGGTTTGACACTCCTCGCCTAAAGAACACTATAAAAAAGACCATAAGTTGTATATACAGGTCAGTCGCATCTTACGCGGGGGTTACATTCTGAAGTCATCACGTAAGGCGAAAATCACGTATAGTCAAATCGCGATTACTGTGCCAGCGATTTGACTAGTGGTGACTGCCGCTGCCTCCAAAACCTCCCACCGCCACCGTGGAGCTGCACTTATAGCTGTGCGGACGGTGGCAGCAGCACAGCGCAGGGTGGTGGTGGGGATGGCTGCATGCCGCCCGGCCACCACCACGTTGCTGCTGCCGCCCGGCAGCTGGCCACACAGCTCCGGGCATCCTTCCATGGCAGCGGCGGGAGGTTTTGGAGGCAGCGGCAGTCACCACTGGCAGTGTGGTGGTGGCCGGGCCTCCAGGTAAACGACAGAGCCACATGTAGACTCAAGCCCCACCCCGCTTCCACCCCGCGTATAGTTGAATTCATGCAAGTTAAATGCGCGTATGATACAACTGACCTGTACTCAAAACTGGAATACAAGCATAAAGCGACTTGATTAAATAAGCCCTAAAAAGCAACTGTTCTTTTCTCTCTTCTCCTTTTAAAAGTTTAAAGTTCCATGTACATAAAAATAAAACTTTACATCGAAGTCTCTAGCGTAAGTGGGTATAGTACAACGAAAGCAAGTTGCATGTTTAAGATGGAGACAGCTCTCCAAAACCAGATTATATTGTGCATTTTAGTAATGAAATAAACGTTTAATCTACTCTTTAGTTTGCAAAAACAAGATCTACAGGGTTTCTTTCATGCAAAATCTTGTTCAATATTTAATAAGGCACAGCATCTCAGCCATGTTTTACAGGAAGCATTTGAACTTCAATTGATTAAGTTCAAGAATGAAACACGATACCTAAATAAAGACTAAATGAGCAACTCCAATTCGTAATAAATATTAAAGTTAGGACATAAATAAGCTATATTTCAAAGAAACAAACATATCAGGAGTTAAAGGTTCACCTTTTAGCGAAGCCCTACATTACCTAATTTAAGAACTTGATGCTGTAGTAATGCTAACTTTTTGAATGGGTTAATAAAATATACATGTCAATTTTGTAGTTTTAGCAAGAAAATGCTGTCAGAGCCTGTCTCTGTTCTACAAAAGACAAAATAAGGCGATAATATAAACTGTTATTCAGCTTTACTTAAAGTGTTTTTACCAAACAAATGCTACAATAGCACTGCAAAAGAACATTCTGGAATTAAGTGCGTTTTTATAGGAAGTCCCCCAAAAAAGCTTTACACTTCTCTGACAAGCACTTAATTTATGCAATTTACAAGCACTTAATTGGGCAATTTAATGGTCCAGTTGGGATATGTAGCCAAAGAATACATTTTTTCCATATTAAAAGGGTTAAGGACACAAGTAATGTAAGAAACATTGGCTGTTTACACTCACAGTAAGTAACCAGCAGTAACAGTCCATGCTCGTACAAGACCTTTCAACCACTGTCTTGTGTGTCCTTGTTCAAGCAAAGCTGGCAGCACCACCTGAAGCAAAAGTAGCTCCAGGGAAAGTTCACTCACAGGAGCATCACTAAAAACAGAAAGGAAAAAAGCAAAACATCAAACATACAAGCAGTTTTCTATCAAGCTATGAATATTTTACAAGCATGTATACCCAACTATCCGATCGTACAGGAAATAGGAAAAGTTACGTAGGATTTCACCACAAAATACTTGGGCTTTTACAACAAACATTTTTCTGAGCAATACTAATGCTGTTAGCAGTATTTAGGCATTTAGCACAAACAAGGTAAAAAACAAAATTCAGGTCTATATACATTGACCAAATTATAACATTGGAAAGCCAATGCATAAAAGGAATTTTATTTTAATAACATTTTTACTTGGCAAGATTTGCTATGCATCAGACATAGTTTAGCATTTAGCTTTCAAAAGTAACGTCAATGATTTTAGTGATACAACACAAAACTTCTGTCTACTTACAGGTGGACTGAAAAACACCAGAATAAAACTAAAAGCTTACCTGTAGAGCATGACATTATACGGAAGAAAATTAGGCAGCAGATACTTAATAATACGGATAGGAAGCCAAAGCATGAGCAGGACAATTGACCCAAAGACAATCTGCAAAAAGAATGTTATAAGTGTAGTAAGTTACATACAAGACCTTGTTTCTATTGGAATATGTAAATTGACTAAAAAGGGTTTGAATGCCAGACTACAATTAAGGTACATACACAATTAATTGAAAATTCCTCTCAAATTCAGGTAACTTAGGTCCCATCATGAAGAGACATTCACTTAACAATTAGGAGAGAAAATTTAATTGTTCTCTTAAGATATGGACATGATCACTACTTTTGGGTCTGTGATCCCAGTATGAGGGTAATGAAGATCTAAATCGATTCTTAACTCAGACCTTCAAAGAACGGTAATTAGCCAAATGAATCAAGAAATGATGTTCAAACCAAAAAAATTCAACTCTAGTGCACACTGTGTTTGAGAAGTTTAGTAAAGACTGCATGTTGGCCTGTTGGGGGAATCCGGTAGGGGTGCACCAATAAAGGAGTTCTTTGGCCTATACCGATGGCCGATTATTAACCAGTCATACTGGCCAATACTGATCCAGTAGCTGATACGTCAATTTTCCTTTTATCAGTGCCAATCCTACATGGACCGATAAATCAGTGCACCTCTAGTATCTGTTGTGTTGCACACTTCACTGATTACAACGAAGAAATTCTACTGCAAGAAAACAGCAAAATGTAGTCTGCTGATGGATCAGTGCCTCTCTCCTGAGATGGAAAGGGGGCTGTGAATGGGAGGAAAAGCTCTTGCTCTCAGACGGCATGATGAGCACCAGTGGGGTAATCTAACAAGGCACAGAAAAAAATTGCTGCTTTAACACAGTATATAAATCACAACATGCCACACAGCATCATTTCCAATGTATCTGTGGTTTATATCAAAGCAAGTCATCTGAGTTCTTGCCGTAAAGGCCTTCCAAGAAAACTTCAAGTTGGACATAAAGGAAGTGCTGTGGGTAGGGTGGGGAAACCAGAAAAGACTTGAGAAATAATATCAGAGGAAGATTATTAGAAACAAGGCATGCATAGAGTAATCCATCCCCTGCCATACTCTCAAGGGCACCAGGAATAGCTTACACTCCCAAAGTGGGGGCCTAACCTCCTAGTGGAACATATGGAGGTAGATAGCACTACCCAAGCTGTCAGTGTTCACCCAAGGCCAATCACACAAAGGTATCACACACAACATAATATTATGGTTGAATCGAGACCCAGGTTTGCTCCAGTAAACTTAAACAACTCTACAACCCCATGAAATGCACTCTCATTATCTAAAGCATGGGGTGTCAACATTTACATCCTGTAGGCCAGATCCAGCCTGAAGAACTGTCATGTGGCCCAAAGGGCTTGTAGAGGGATGAGGAATTTACAGACAGAGGTTCACAGAAATCTGGGACACAGAGAACTCACTGGCAACACATGATGGCAGCAGGGAACAAGCAATGGCTACACTAAGCCCCATGGCTGCCACTTGCTCTGACACCACTGAAACCAGATCCAGTCTGTGAGGAGGCCCACAATCCAGAACTGGCTTGGGTAGGTGGGGCAAGTTTGACACCACTGATCTACAGCAATAACAAAACAGTCAGCTGAAGGGATTAAGCAGTCCATGTGGTTTTACCAAAAGATTTGTGAACTAGAAAAAAAATGTCTGTTGTCAGGGAAAGCAACTGGAAATGAAAAATCTGTTGCCAAGAATACTTTTAAAGAAAACAACTTCAATTTTAATTACTAAAGATTTCATATGCATTAAGAAAGAAAAATTAAAAAAAACATTTAATTCTAATATAATAAAGGGCTTAGTCTGTCTGTCTGTCTGTCCATCCATAACGCCCTTGGAACACTCCAATTGGTTACTGAAACAACCCAGAGTGCTCCAAGGGCATTATGGGCAGAAGGCAGTGGTGCGCCGCCATGACAGCAGGGACAGAGGGGACAGAATGGGGGGGGGGTGAGGCCAGCACCCCTGGCCCTGCTCCCTGGAGGCACCAGAGCGACAGTGTGACGGCAGGGATGCAGCGCCACTGGCTTCGCCCCCCAACCCCCTGGCCCTGCTCCTTGGAGGTGGCAGTGACACAGGGTACTGGCAGAGGGGGACACAGGGGAAGGCAGGGCAAGCTCCTCCCCCCCTCCCCCCAGGTGGTGGCATGTGTTGTTGGGGGGGGGGGGGGGGGGAGGGGGGCA
>NW_005841919.1:2059845-2063444 GCF_000455745.1 Alligator sinensis
GGGGGGGGGGGGTGGGAATAGGGTTAGCAAGCTTCCCCTCCTCTGTCCCCGCCTGCTCCCACCTGTTATTCTTGATGGGCAATTCGCTAGTTAGCTAAATAAGAACGGTATCTGCAACACGAAGAACAGGAAGTAACTTCACTTTTAAAGAGGAGTTAAGAAAAAAAGCCTTACCACTGATAAAATAAACCTCCTAAGATGTCTATAAATTGGTAAGTGAATCATTTCCTGAACTGGATTAAAATCTGGATCATTCAAATTCCTCAGGAACCAAAGGACACCAGGTCTCAGTACCTGAAATAGGAAGAAACACTTGAAGTTCTCTCACACATCTGAAAACATGTAAGCAGTGAAAAAATTATTATCATTTAATGTAATTCGTGATTTGAGATCCTGGGAGGGAGGCGGGGGAGATTTAGACACTACAGAGCTTTACAATACGAATGTGAAAAACTTTACAAGAAGGCACAACAAGGTGGCACAGGTGGACGTTGAAGAGCATTATCCACCGAAAAAGTAATTTCTACTGTGATTAAATAAAATATCTATGAGAAGTCATACACTAAAATGTGTAATTCACTGATAGCAACATCCATTAAAAATCTTCCTCTTCTCTCTCTCAAATATTTAGCACCCATTCAAATTCTCACTTGTAAGTAAGTGCCCTGGTAGCTCTATTTTTTTAAAGACAAAAAAACCGCTGAAGATAACATGCAGTAATGATACTATAAGAGTAACAGCTTGACAGGGAAGCCATACATGCCCCATTCACCTATTAAGAACTTACCTCTCTCAGTAACAGAATGAAGGATGCAAAGTAAAAGACATAAACCATTCCCACTAGCCAGTGCAGGAACATTGTGGTACCAGGGGCAGACTGGAAGCTTAACTCTCTGTCTTTCAAAGTAGCATCAAACATTTCCTATAATGTAAAAATTAGGTCTATGTGAGCAAAGTTTACCAAATACTCTATATTAGTTATCTTAGTTCAAACCTATTCAACAGGGTTAAAGTGGATTACATGTTTGTTTAAACAAAAGCTGCAAACTCTTGCTAAGCTACTACTTAGAGTAGCACTTGTTTAAGAAAACCCAAAGTCTTACACTGTTAGGTCCTCCTGTCGCTGACAACTCCACAATCTTTTAAAATAGTTAAGTATTCAGTCAAGATGGCAAGTAGGCATCTTTTTCTCTACTCTTAACTGGTTTTAAGTGAAAAGAAAACTAATATTAAACATGCAACAATATGAAGTAACTACTGAGCTTGAACTAAATTGAAATATTCTGTAAACATTTATTCTCATTAGCACTGAGTTTTACAGTACTAAGGGAAATCAGAGAGCTACTTTTTTCTAATTAGCATTTAAAATTAATCACTTTCAAGCTTTGGAAAAGTAACTTTTTAAAATTTGCCATTGTTCTTTGCATCCCAAGATGAACATAATCATCTTGCTCAGGAGGCATCAAAAAGCAAGGAAAAAAAAAATCAGAGTGCACAACAATATGTGTTCTTTAATTTTCCGCAAAGGCAGCCACTCAAGCAGCAAAATCCACAGAATTACCAATGATAGATAAGTAGCATACAGAACCTTCCATGGTACTTTGCATCTCTGCTTGTAAACAGAGTGGTTGGACTTTGGTTTGGGCTTTATACATGGCATGCAACTTTTTTTTTAATACAGGAAGATTAACCCAACATTGTTGCAGTACATTGAAAACAGTTTTCAGACATACAATCAAGCACACCCGCTTTTATTGCCATTTTTCTTTCAAAAAACACTTTTCCTTTAGATAAAAGATGTAAGAGTATGCATTCCAAAAGTTCCTATTCTTACCAAGGAGCATATATCCAACCACCAGCCGCAGATGAGGGGAAACACACCAATTTCTACCACCACTAACAAGGAAACCTTCACAGAAAAGAAAAAATGTCATATTAATTTAGTATAAAACACTAACGAAGGTAGAACATGACTTAAATTTGAGAGCTGTCACTTTCAGAAGATAAATATTACCTTAACAACGATATAGCAGACTCCTAATAAGCGACGGGATCTCTGGAACTTGACTAGTGCTGCCAAACCCTGTGAAATCTGGTTAAGGAAATGTACTAAATGAAAAGCTATAAGATCAGTAGAGCATAAATTCAATACATATCAAAAACTTTGTAATCTAGTTTCTTGCAAAATGAAATTCTGGAGACACCAAATGAAAAACCAAACAAAGGCTCACATCCTGGGTTCTAAATTTTCCTATGTGACATTACTCTGGGTGCTCAATCTAAGACATTCTAAAATAATATTTCTTTTAAGGTAAGTGTGCATTCCCTAAAAATCAGTCAACTCTTAAAAGCTGGGCATCAAAAATTCAGATGCCAGAAATCACTGGTAGGCAAGCTTCTTTGGGTAGGTGTAATGTCACTGGTCACCTTTGAAAACATACTGAGAAATCTACCACTAAGTAGTAAACAGTGAAGAATAAACCTGAAGATTTAACAAAGTCCAGCTCACCTTTATTTTAACGAGGTAAGAGAAATGGTCACCTCTATAGAAAGCCAAGGGAAAAAGAGAACATGTAAATGTTTTAAAGAGTCTCCTTTCAGGAAGCAGAAGGCCAGGGATTCCAAGATAGATGTAGCATTAACTGCTGTACTATATGTTTCTACAGTGCATTACACAATAATATGACTGTGCCAATGTATTAAATATTAATGCTTATTCTTTCAAACAAATATCAACTCTTATCTTCTTAAAGCACGCTTCTCGGCTATGAGCACATAGATCATAGAATGACTTCTATGATCAAATCTGCTCAGACTTTCAAAATACAGTTTAGTTTGCAGATGGGGCTACCACCATTTTTAACTCAGGTGACAGCACTAGTGCAAGTTGCCCCCATTGTGTACAGGGAGCTGTGCCAGCATAAGCAATTCTGCTGCAGGAGTTAAACCAGCTTCCCCAAATGCTAGAATGAAGAATGCAAGATGAGAAGAGAAGACTATAGGGGGATTTAATAACAGCCTTCAACTACCTGAAGGGTGGTTCCAAAGAGGATCCGAAGAAGATGGAGCTAGACCGGGGCAGGCAAAATACAGCCCGCGGGCTGCATCCAGCCCATTAGGCACTTCTACCGACCTGCAGCACCCACCAACTAATCGTAACCTGCCCAGCCCTTCTGCCCACAAGGGTCGGAGTGAGGCACCCACATATACACCCCCCACCAACATACCCTAGTGTGCTTCATTGCCAACCTTGTAGGTGAAAGGGTCTGGCCAGGCCAGCACCCAACTTCCAGGAGAGGCTGCTGCTGCCACTGCTGTAGCCACCAGGGGACCTGCTCGGCTCCCCTGCCATCCCGCTTGCTCCAAGAGGCAGGTAGGGAAACAGTGGGGATAGGGGAACTGCAGCTGGGCAGGAGCGCAGAGCTGGGGCTGGTGGCAGTGCAGAGTCTATGCCCAGGGAGGCAGCAGCAGCATAAAGCTCGGGTGGGCAGGGTGTGGGTGTGAGGGAGGGTGGGGGAATAGGGGTGTGTGGGGACCCTCCCCCCTATGGCACTTAGCCCCTACAGGTGGCAGCAGCAGCAGGCAGGGACACTTGGGGT
>NW_005841919.1:2063468-2078949 GCF_000455745.1 Alligator sinensis
GGCAAAGAGCACAGCCCAGCCAGGCCTATTGCCGGGGCTCCCTGCCATGCACATGCAGCCCCCGAAGCGAAACTCCAAGTGCTGGAGACTGCTGCCATCACTGCTACCTGCCATGCAGGTCCCAGAACTCTGCCAGAAGTGGAGGGGAGCCCCAACCCCTGCTTCCCTGCAGAGTCCCAGGACTTGCGCAGAAGGGAACGGCAAAGGCAACTGGCTGCAGCGCATGGAGCCTCCCTGCAGTGGTACACGAGTTGCACATGAGCAGCGGGGAGCCTTGGTGATAGAAGCAGCCTGCCGGGGCTGTGCTCGTGCACCGGGCACAAGCACCCCGAGTGCCCCTACCTGCTGCTGCCACCACCTGCAGGAGCTGCGTACCATCGGGGAGTGTGTGGGGGGGGTCCCCACTGCCCCACACTCCACAAACGCCACACACCCACTCTCAGCCCCTACAAACCCTCACATATACACCCCCCCAACATTCCCTATTGCCCCCCGACACAAAGCCACCCCCCTCACAAACCCCCATACATACCCACCCCCCAAATATACAGACTAAGACTTTATTTTTGAGTCATTATGGAAATCACACACACACACACACACACACACATACACACACGCATGTGTGTGTGTACACACATATACACACGCACATATACACACACACACACACGTGTGTGTATATGTGTGTGTGTGTATACACACACACACACACACACACACACACGGAAAACAAAAAACATGGCAAAAATATTTTTTGTAATAAAATTAAAATGTTATAGTAGGTATTTGAGTGTATGATTTGTTTTTATTTCTGGTTCTAAGATGATAACTCCCAGTCCCAAAAGGTGCATTTCCAGTGGGGGGAGAGGCAAGGGGAGGGACTTCCGGTGGCAAAGGTCAGAAGTTAGGGGTGGGACTTCCAGTCCCAAGACAGTGACCAGGGGTGGGGCAATTGTCAAGGGGCAGGGCTACCCATGCATCCCTTGAAAGCTCACCAACCTCATTAAGTGGCTCCTCCAGGCAAAATAATTGCCCACCCCTGAGCTAGACTGTTCTCGGTGGTGGCAGGTAACAGAACAAGGAGCAATGGTTTCAAGTTGCAGCAAGAGAAGTTTACATTAGAGATTAGGAAGAACTCTCTCATAAGGAAGACAGTAAAGCACTGGAACAAATTACCTACAGAGGTTGTAGAATCTCCATCCTTGGAGGTTTTTAAGCCCCAGGTAAACAAAGCCTTGGCTAGGATGACATCACTGGGGATGGTCCTGTTTTGAGCAAGGGGTTGGACTAGATGACTTCTTGAGGTCCCTTCCAACCCTAACTTTCTATGATCTAAACCCTGCTGACATAATCCACATCATGGATTTTGACAACACGACTACATCAGCAAAGGTATGCAATTTCTTTACATCCCTCACTGTGGTGCTGGCAGAACTTTGTAATGTAGACCGGGTCCAAAGTGGCATTAATATTAATACTTCATCTTCTACTTGTTAGAAAGGTGCGTCACCACCTTTGAAGAGTGCAAGATTCACGAAGCTGCGAATGTTTCTGGTCTGATGCAGAGGCTAGGAAAGATTCATAAAAGAAAAAAATTGGCAAACTGGGAAATTGCCTGGAAACAGAAACCTGATATAAATGGGCTTCTCATCACTAGTAGTATAAATATTAATTCTTATTCCACAGGCCAATTTCTTTGCTGTACCTATGCAGCTGGAGATGCCACAGCCCATGAGAGAGAGAGAAACAGAAAGGGTAGGCTAGAATACACTGTTTCTTTGGAAGCAACCATCCAGAAAGAAAGCCAGAAGGTAGTTTCTGCCACTTTAGATATTTCAAATATCATTACAATGGACCGAACTGACATATATAGAAACTAGGCAGAGTGGAGCCTCAACGTTATTGTAAACAGGCAGCCAGTTTTGAAATTAGACCTGCAAGGTCAAGCTGACTTAAAAAGAAAAAAAAGTCACTCTTTCATTTTAAGAAAGCTTTTGTCTCTTAGTTTTATCACAAGAATTAAAGGAACTACTCCTGCCTTGTCTCCTGCACTTCTCACAGCATGCATGGCCAGAAAGAATGATCCACAAATAAAATCTGAAACAGGCAACTTCTTATAAAAGGATACATGACAAACAATTAGAGTTATTGCTAGCAACACATAGCCAACTATTGTTGTGATCAGGCCTTCAAAGTGAGATGCTTGAACCTGAAAAGAATATTGAAAACATTTTCCATTCAATACCAGTCTTTAATTCCCAAGATATAAAATGATATAAGATATAAACTGTGGCAAAGTCCATTTGAAAATGTGAGATTTGGAACCACCACAAGCTTGCCTGACTGTTTTCATATTTCAATGCACAGGAAAAACATTTCATCAGTAAGCTTCCTGCTACTAATTTAGCATCTTCATTTAAAAAGTAGAAAACAGATTTACAACCACAGAAAAACCCAAATAGTAGTATATTTATTGGGCTTGGTGACAAACATACTTCTCTTAATTTTGTGATATTCACCGCCCTTAAAAATAGTCTTCATTTATGAAGCATTACACTCTCCCCACCCCCATGCATTCAAAAAAAAAAAATTGGAAAAAGCCTCATTTAGCATGTTAAACATCATAAAAACCTATTTAAAAATTAAAAACCCTAAAGATAACAGTGTTAAAAAACAAAGTCTTAAAAGAAGAAAGTAAACTGAGGTTTTGGGGATAAAAAGGGGGAAAAAAGGTTCCATAATGAAGATGTGGACAACTTCCCAGGCTACATGGTGTTCTAGAAGGAAAAGTATGCTGCATTTCTATATAAAGGCAATTTAAATTATACAAACGTTTAAGAATTTAAACATTTTGAAATTATGAAAGTCCCACTTACATATTCCTCAAAACCCAGGCCAACCACCGAGAAGTGACCAATATGGTAAGGACAAAACGCTGTAAAACAGAAGGATAGGAAAAGCAATGAAAACCATTACCAAAGGCAAATGAGACATTCTGAGAAGTCTCTTCACATCAGTTACTTTTCAACAGTTTTTCAAAAATGCTAAAAAATGTACTACCCAAGCACCTGCTGGATTTTGAAAATATTATAGCACTTAGCACTTCATTTCACACAAAGCATTTAAAGTACCTTAAAACACTGAAGGTGCACTCATCTTAAGACCCTGTCACCTTCACTTTAACTTGTAACATTGCCAATTACCTTTATTAGAACTGAAAGACAGGAAAATGATTCACTCCCTTTTCAATTCAGTTGACAGAGCTCCAAATTTCTAGTGACAGACTACAATTTTGTTGCAATATTTCTGGCTTTAGTATGTTCATGATGCAAGTGTTGTGTAAATCGGGTTCTCAGGAATGAAGGGGTTAAGAGAAACTAAAGCCAAAACAACCTTGCCAGAATAGCTCCAGCAACAAAGAACTGAGTAGTCTTTTTGACACCACAGGTGGGCTTGACAAACATCTTGCTAGGGAAGACCATATACTGTTCCAGGTGCATAGATAAGCAAGTATCAAACAATGGGCTGAATAGCCTGAAAAGGAGGGTGTCAACTTAAGAGCTTGAAACTGAAGATGGACCAGCTGATCTGTTCTGGAGTACTCAGGCTGTGTGGACTAGTGAGAGGGAACGCTGGGGTGCCTGCAGGTGTGCGGACTGGATTGGAGACAGAAGTACTGCTTAAACTTTGAAAGGCAGGAAGTAAACTGCTGAGCTGCAGTTTGCTCAACAAAGGGGTTCACACTGATGAGTAACCATCTGCTTTTCTGATTGGGATTTTGGGGTCCACTCCTCCCTTTGAAGAGGTAATGTCCCCCTCTCAGGAGCTAAACTAGAAGGTAGCTCCTGGAGGGAGGGTCACACGTAACCAGGAAGGGTCAAGGAGAAAACGGTCAGGAGGTCTGAGTCAGACAAGAACCAGGGCTCATTCCATACTAGAAGCCACTTCTAGGTTGGTTTCAGGGGGTACTCTAAGAGACTAGACAAGGCTAGAGGCCCTAAGCAAGTGCTCCCTTGGGGAAATCTGAGGCAGATCTCAAGGGAGAGAAGAGCAAATGGGAAGCAATCACACCTTTATTCAGACCACTGAGCTACTGTCATTCAAAAACCTGAGAATTCTCCATTCTCAACTCTGGGGTTTTGGAAGGAAGCAGTCCAAAAGGGAATTATCCTCCCCAATCCTGAATCTCTGTATTAATACAGGAGTAGTTGGGACAGAATCAGGCATACTCTTCTACACTTCTTTTGAAGAGCTAAGGAAGAGAAGGCAAAAGCAGGAAAGATGCCCCTGCTAGTTCTTGTACTTTCAACAAAACTAGAGGAAGTACTACAGGAAGGAAAGGGACAAGCAAGAGTTCATTTTAGCTCCCATCCCTTCTACTGTGCCAAGGTATACCTATACTGCAGACTGTTGTGTAAACACACCGTAAAATGAAGAGAATGGAGTTTCACCAACTCCCTTATCTGGTCCACAGAGCCAAGAAGTATGGAAGATAGGGGAGGGGAACCAATAAGATTCTGCAAGTTCTTTGAGAAAAGATTGTAAAAGTTCTCATGGGTAGAAATTAAAGTTCATATTTCATAGGATTTCACAAAACTTAAAACAAAAACCAAAATAAACCCGCCACCTCCCTCCATACTGGTAAATGGTAGAAACCTATGCCATCCTATTTATGCAATTCAAAATTTCATTCACAAAATTCCATCATTTCACTAAATTATGGCACCAGTCTTTTCAACCCAAATATGCAATTACAAATACAGGGATGCCTTCCTAAGTCTACAGTCAGGCATCTTTCAAACCTTTCTCCCTTCATCAGGCACTGGAGAAAAGACTGTAAAAGTTCTTCTGGGTAGAAACAAAGATTCTAAAAGTTCATCTGGGTAGAAAAGCAATCCTATAATTTGGATTTCTGTGAAATCCTATGAAATATGAGCTTTCATTTCTACCCAGAAGAACTTTTACAATCTTTTCTCCGATGCTTTTGCAAAAAACTTGTTGGTCTAATAAAAGATATCACCCTCTACCACAAGCCCTAACTGTTTTTTCCTCTAGACCAGTATGGCTACAACCTGGATACCCGACACAAGAAAGGTATAGAATTTTAGCCCGTTTTTTTAAAATGAAATCTTCATAATTTCCCAAGCAAGAAGCAACTTTTACCACCGGAAACCTGAGATACTGCTCCTGTCTTTGTTTCAGGTAATTTGCATCATCATCACAGAGTCTCACAGGAGAGCTGAGAGACTCCTTACCAGCTAAGAACTGCCTGCCCAGGGGAGTTTTCCATCTATGGACTCCTCTGTGAAATCCTATTAAATATGAATTTTCATTTCTACGCAGGAGAACTTTTACAATCTTTTCTCCAATGCCTGATGAAGGGTGTTTGTGCCAGAAAGCTTGCAATTAAAGACTTTTTTTGCAAAAAATCTTGTTGGTCTAATGAAAGATATCACCTCTACCATCAGGCCTGATTGAAGATAGGGAAGAGAATTCCCAGCCCCCCTTGGCAAAAGAACAGAAGCAACATGCTTAGCAGATACTCTTCATTCTTCCAAACCCCTTCCACAAAATCTGTGACAGTAAAAGATGATAAGGAAAACGCCCGTAGTTCTTTGCATCCCAAGAACCCTGCTTGTGACTCAGTGAGCAGGAGACGCAAGTTTGGGCAAGAAAGGAGGAAGGGTTCATGTATAAAGATGCCTCCACAGAAACAAAGAAAACAGATAGTCAGGCTTCCATTCCTTCCTCTTTAGGATCCCTACAAAGACATAAAGACTCATGATTTGTAAGTCACAAGTACTAGAAAGGGCAAGAGAACCAGGTTAAAAAGTGTGCAAAATACGCTTAACAAAACAACAAAGATACTCTGGAGCAGGTGGTTTAGAAAGCTGCTTTTGCTGTTAAAATGTGAGCTCAATTTTTAGTAGTCCTCTTTTAAGGAAAGCCTTATGAATCCCATGTGAGCATGCTAGCAATCACTAAAATGCATAATTTGATTTAGTTAAGTAAAGTAAAATCCCTGTTATCCAGCATTTGAGTAACCGGAACACTATTAACCGAATTTCCGGCCAGCCGGCCAGACGTAGGCAGGTAAAGCTTGCACGCAGCGGCTGCCACCCACCACCCTGCGCTGCAGCTGCTCCATGTGCGGCCACTGCCATGACACCCCACCACCCTCCCACGTCCAGCCGAAAACTGGTGCCCTCAGGTAACCACCATTTTTAGATACCCGGCACCCCCCATTCCCCCACTCGTGCTGGATAACAGGGATTTTACTGTAGCTTGTTCCACATCACACTGCAGTACAGTGTGGGTAAGATTCAGCCAGTAAGATTCTGAAGTCTTGACTTCCCATCCTTCATTTTAGCCACTAGAAAATACTCCCTGCAAAGTCTCCATAGCCATAGTTAAACTCATCAAAGCTGCCATCAATAAAGTAGGGGTTTGGATATATGAGGCAGTGATACTTAGCGAGTTGCACACTGGGAGAAATATGGGTTCATTTTTTGGCTCCACCACTGGCCTGCCCAACATAAAGTCACGCCTTTTCCTTTCCCCATGACTAGTTCCCCATCTGCAAAACTGGGATAATAACAAAAGCCACTTTTTCAAACAACTTTGACAGATGAAGAGCATCATCTAAAAAGTAAGCATATATTATACTATTTCTATTTAATCAGAAAGTAGGAGGGGGTTCCAATGCATCTAATCTAAGAAGTCTTTACTAAACAAATTCAATACCCCTAGATGATGTCAGCTTAGTTCTTGAATTAATAATCTGGAAACCTTTCAAATAACTAGTTCACACTGTTAAAAAGGAAACAATTTGTTTTTTTCTAGTCTGTAATAAATAGTGGAGTAATTTAAAACGTTAGTTTCAGTGACTAAATGCACTGTTGTTTTTTAGCATTTCATTTAATTTGCTAATTTTATTCCATACATAGAACTAAGATGCCATACTTCATTTACAACAGAGCTTAAATCAAAACAAAACAAAAAACCCACCCCCTCCACACTGGTAAATGGTGAAAACCTATGCCATCCTATTTGTGCAATTTAAAATTTCACTTACATAATTCTTATAATTTCACATCATTTCACTAAATTACGGCTTGTCTCTTCAACCCAAGTGCGCAAAAATTACAAATACAGGGATGCCTTCATAAGTCTACAGTCATGCACCTTTGAAACAACTCAGGTATTGCTCACATCTTACCCAAGCAGCAACTAAGTAAAATTGAAACCCCCCCCAGAAACAGTATTATTGCACTACTGCTATTCAAAACATTGGGCCAGTGGCCAACCGATAACAAGAACAACTGCTTGAAGAAAACAAGCAATTGCAGAACAAGTTATGAGTTACTCATGTGGAAAGATGACAGAAGTCTCTATCATCTATAGTGGGGTGGGTAACTTGTGATGCAAGTGGCACAAGCAGCCTGTGTGGGGCACGTGGCAGATCAGAGTTTGTATAGTTCCAGGCTTGTCCACAAGTAACTGTCAGGATATAACAGCTATTGCTCCATTCAGAATAAGAGCAGTTTTCCCCCCTCCCTTTCCTTTTAAAACTACTCCAAATATGAGTATACATTCCCAAAGGGGCTCTGTATAAAAAAGGTTATCAAAGACCTTCTTCGCCTTATTAATACCAACTAGCTCATCTACAGAACTTTTCACCTGTGAAACTGAAAACATTTTACAAAGTCAAGAGCATTATCCTCCATTACAGACTGGGAAACTAAGGTACAAGGGAAGCAAATTCTCCAATGTCACCCAGCAGGCCAGTGGCATAGCTGCAGCTGTTCATAGATCTAACAGCTGCAGCTGTTCTTCAGTTCTAAGCTACAGTCTGGTGCTCTCTAGTCAATAGAATATATTGCTTCTTGTAAGAGGAAGGGTGTGGGGGTTGGTCTTAAAGTGATACCAACTTTTCCCTTCTAACAGCCAGATAGGTCAGTTCTTCCAAGTTTATCAAACACTAGCTAGCCAGAGGGCAATATGAAAAAGATACTTTGAGATATCAAAACAGAGTTCAAGAGCACTATTTAAGCAACGAAATCTGGGCACTCTACCACTTGTCCCTAGTCTTCAACAACAGAGCTATGCTATATAGATATCTCAAATGTAGTCTATAAAAAGTACAAAAGTGTACGCTGACTAGAAATCAACATTTTTATCTTTTTTAAATCTGTACCTAGTTGGTGCCTGGCAATTTTCTCAATCCTTATATACAAGGGAAATTGTATAACATGGAAACATTTCTATCTTACACCAATATACAACAAAAAGCAAACAACTTCTGAAACATTTAAGGATGCAAGTCAACTAACGGAAAAGTAAAATGGAAATAATGTAAGCACTTTTCCTATTGATTTTTTTTTTTTTTAATTAAACAACATTTTTCTTTTTATTGTTGCTAAAAACATCTGGTAAACTAAATCTACAGAATAAGAAATGTCAACAGAACTACTCATAATAGTAAGTGCTCGCAGAATCTAGGTCTAATACTCTTAAGAAAGATTTATTATTCATGTTTCATTATTCAACATTGTTCTGGTAAGCTGGAGCACATTCACTCTTGGGGAAAAAACAAAAGTAGTTTTAACACTAATTTATATTGGAGATTTACAACAAAAAAGTTACTTTGGGGGGGGGGGAAAGAATATATCACCTACCAAACACAAGTATGAACAATGTGTTTAATGATACCACCCAGAAAACATGTTCCTGTAGAAAGAAGAAAAAAAATTAACAGCTTGCTGTGTAAAAACACAATTTAAACAAATGTGTATTTTGTACCCCAAAATTCTTACAAGAGTTCATTCTTCCTTTAATTTTCTCGTCCAACTTAAAAGCCTTGAATTTTCTAAACTCTAAAAGCCCCAAGATGAAAATGTTGCAAGTAAAAACAGAGACTAATAGAATGTGTTTCTTAACTAGAAAAAGAATATAGATTTGTCCCAACATTTTGATTGTCCTAAAAAATGCTTGTATTCTACGATCAAGAAAATATATCCCATGTGTTCTAAAAAGCCAGCTATGCTTTAAGGAACAACTTTAATCAAGCAACTGTTGGCAGCTTTTTTGTTAATCTATCCACTGCTGCAATAAACTTAAAACTAAAAATGTTTATACCAGTTCTCTTTACTAGATGAAAGTAATACAAAACATAATGAACATGGTAACAAGTATGTCAAGGTTATTACATATCTTTAGCCATTAGCAAAATGTTATTAATAGCAAGATAAAACATTATAACACCAAAGCCCACTTTTGTCCCTCTAATTTCCAAAGACTTGCAGTAATTACCCAAACAGATGATAATTCTTCTAGCAAATCAAACCTAAAATGAAGTGCTTGTCACTACAATGTAGCAGCATTCATTTTTTTTTCTAAAAACACAACTTATTTATATTTTTAAAAGTAGCAGCTATGACAGCTTATCTTATTCACAAAATGCCCAGCCTCACTCCAGCCTCAGGGAACATCTGCACCCTTTCTGTAAGCAAGCTATTAAAATACTTGAGGTAAGCAGAGTTTCTGGAAGTATTTTAAAAGAGCTAGACTACAATGGCTAGATCCATCTTGTTACATGAAGTTTTTTTATACTCAAGAATTAATATTGAAAGCAATGAAAGGAAAATATTAAATATAAAACTAAAGTTTTACCAGAAGGCAACAAATTACATATGATAAATATAAATAACCAAAAGGTATATAATTTAAGACCTACTCTACATTTTAAAAGTTTTACCAGCTTTAGTATGTCAGTAAGAAGTAAGATTACACTGGGGATGAGGTTGCTGCTGTAAACATTGTAGCAAATTTAGTGCCAAAACTTTTAAGCAAGCACAGACAAACTATATGTTTTTAAGGTTGGGTTTTCAAAAGGATCTATATAAACACTTTTAGTGGCTCCTGTGCTTCAAAGTGAATTAATTGGCCCTTTGGAAAATTCAGTCTTAAAGAAACATCCATATAAGTAGTATGCAAGTTCCATTCAAAAATAACATGACCTACATGAACAAAAAACATCCAGATTTATGACAAAAAAATCTGTTTAAAGCTGCCCTACCTATGCAACACTTAAAATTTGCTTTGCATATATTACAAGAAAGACTTAAAACAAGAGAGTTAATTTTCTTAAAAATAAATCTACAGTACTATGAAAACTACTCTTAAAAAGTAAGATTTCACTTACTAAGAAAACCAGAGATCCATCAAGCCCAAGCATCTAAGAATAAAGAGAAAATTCAATTAATTCACTGAGGAGTACTCAAAATTTTCCATATAACCAAAGAAAGCTTCAACAGAAGCTCTTTCCATGCCCCAGCACCATTTTTTTTTATTTCTAGTATAGCCAAATGGTTTAGTATTGCTGGATATCAGTCCAGATCCCCAATGAAAATGTTTAAACCTAAAACAAATAACTCTATACTTTTTAGTTCAATATTATAAATTTGTCTAAATCCAATGTAGCAAAGCATATGTAAAATTATATTAATACAAAACTTGAAAATGTAACAGTTCATATAAACCAAAGACAGCCCACAGTTTATTATTTTAAGGATTTTAAAGATGCTGAATGATCCAGATTTTAGTCTAGTCCAAAGAGTGATATCTGTTTGTATCTCAGAAGATTTTAATGGTTTAACTAACACTTTAAATAAATATGAAATCTTAATTTGCATAATTATGATGCTGCACCCAAAAAACAAAATATTACCCCTCTAGTTCACTAAGAAAACTGAAATGATAAAAGTACATGAGAAATTCACAAGAGGGACTATATAAGAAATCAATAGCTCTCATTTCTAGTTATACTGCATACTGTTAAAAAGTTCAGAACAGGAACTGGTTTGCAGCTGGGAAAAGAAGGAAAAAGAAATGCTTATATGGTCTTCTCAAAAATTGTCCATGGAGCCCCCAAAAAAGTTTCTTTTACAATGCTTTCTTATCTCATTCCTCAAAAACTTCTGTGCCAGGCAATGTTGCTATTTTTCCAAGACTAATGTTATTTTCTACAAATCTGTGGTTCTTAAGTGCCAATTTTTGTGTTAATGTTTCAAGGTCAGATGATATTTCACCTAGAAATGAAATGCAAAATACTTCTGAATATTCAGAGGATTTCATAGATTTCATTTGCAAGTTCTTTATGTTAAAAAAATGAAATGACTTAAAAGCTTCAATATACTTCCCTGATCTACTGGCAATAAGAAACATAAATGCCTCGACTGGCAGAGAAGATCTGAGGCATGAATGTATTATATGTAAACACTGTAAAATGCTGAAGTCATATTTACATATTCATAAGGAATTTTGAAAATATTTAAGATAAAAGATTCTTAAGTATTTTTCAAGTACCCAAAGTGATTCAGGAGTATGTAAGACAAGAAAAAAATTGGCATGACATTTATGCTGGGAAAACATGCACAGGTTACTGTGCTCAGGAAAGTACTGTAGTAGGAAGGGGTCAGAAATTTGAGATTATATTGAATTCTTTTGTGGACTCTCCATTCTTGGAAGTTTTCAAGAGAAGGTTAGACAGACCAGAGACTTGGCTGGGATGGTTTTAGTCAGAGATGATCCTGCCTTGGGCAGGGAGCTGGACTAGATGACCTTGTTGAGGTCCCTTCCAGCCCTACTTTCCTATGACCCTTTCCAAAAAGTGAGCTTCAAACCATACTGTGTCATTAGCATTAAGTATCATTTGAAGACATTGTCCATTTCACTGTATTACATTGCAGGGTTGCATGCCACGGTATGTGACAATGCAGTGACAACAATATTTGCAACACAACAGAGAATACCAAGCTAGCTTTAAACTAGCCAACTTGGACAGCAATAGCAACCTAGATGAGCCAGCACAGAGCTTAGCATGGGCTAATTTAATACATTGCTTCTGAAGTCTGGCTAAATGTTTAGACTGCTATAAGCACATAGGCAGTCTAAGTCAGGGAACTCTACCCTACACTGCAATCCGTATATACCCAGTACAAACACATAACCTAAGTTATTACAAAATGTTGATCTAGAAACAAAATTAAACCAATGAGGTTGTGCTGTTCTATTTTTAATCCTCATGCACCTTTGTTTTTTCTAATAATGTGTACTTAAAATGAATGACAGGTCTCTCTCTCTCTCTCTCTCTCACACACACACACACACACACACACACACACACACACACACACACACACACACACACACTGCACCAAGCATCATTTAATATCCACTCACTCCTATACTGGTTAAACTAAATATTTCAGAAAAGGTTTCCTTTTGGAAGGTGTTTTAACTGAGGTGACTTATGTTTCTCCAGTCACATAACACTCCACCCCTGCTCTCTGGAATGTTTCGCTCTCTGTGGTCTCAGCCTTGGAACACCAAAAACCAAGATGGAGACTCGCTCCAATCTCAATTGAGCAGGGTGAGAAGAGGATGGGGGTTTTTTTTGTTTGTTTACCAGGGTTTTAAATAGGCAATATTAAGTCATTTCAAGTCTGTGCCTGAGAAAGCTCTAAATATTTCAGGAGAATGACTCTTACTCACTCTCTCCCAGGTAAGTTCTTCTGCAGCTCGATCCCATTCCAAAGCATTCCAATTCATGTCATCTAAAAAAGAAAGATAAATTATACATTGTTTAAATATCAACAGACCCTAAAACTAAAATAGGATGTTGGTAACAAGCATGTGTCCTGATTTAAACTAACAAAATAACCATAGGATGTTGGTAACAAGCATGTGTCCTGATTTAAACTAACAAAATAACCAAGCACATAACATTCATCTCACAGACGCTCATAGTTTCAGCTTTTCTTAATTGCAGTGTAAGCACTTCAACAGTCTCAAAACATATATTAGGAAAATTAAAAATACACGATGGACACAAAATTGTAATTTTTCTTATGTCAAAGAACCACTCTCATAACAACTTGATCATTTTAAGGAAATGTTATTTTATATCACCTGTTACCTTGTGCTCCATTGTTTGCATCTGCTGCATCTTCTGCTACAGCATCTTCTTCATCTTCATTGTCTTCCTCTTCCTCATCTACTTGTTCTTCCTGGATTTCAGGGTTTTCTCCTACAACTGCATTCTCAGCAGGTGGATTGGCTGGTTGGTCCAGTGCAGCATTATCAGCTCCAACATTTCCTGCACCCTGAGCCTGCAGGAACAGGACCCAGGACAACTTCAGTTACATTGATTACTTCCCTGTTGGACTTTGATTGATGTCCAGAAAAAATCATAATGTTTTTGTTTTCATTTACAGCATCGCATAATAAGCCATTGCTTTTGACAATGACTGCTCTCAAAATACTGACAGAAATACTCAAACTCTTCTTGGTCTTTTAAGATTAAAGTGTGGTAGTGTACATGACAGACTCTAGGACAATAATATTAAGTTAAAGAATTGTACTTTTGACTTGAAATTCTGTAAAGGCACAGGTACAACTGGCTATTCATATCAAAAGAGAAGTTTCAGCAGTCTTTCCCTTTCCATGCATCTGATGATAATATGCGTATAAGTCAATTTCTCCCATGCTAGAAAGGCCCTTATGATGACTAATACATGGTAAAAACATGCAACAAATTTTAAAAATAAATCTATTTTTAGATTTTTTTTTAATATAAATCGAGCAGCTGATGCTTCACCAGCTCTATGAAATACCCACTTATAACTGGAATCTCTTTCAGTGAATCATTAAAACAACAGTGAACGCAACCAAGTCATTTTTAAGCTCGTCAGAACTGACAATTCAATTGCTCACGCATTAAGTTCCCTTTAAACAGACTGCAAAAAAAAAATTATAGTTATAAGATCATAAGACTGTAGATAGCTTGGAAATTAATATACATATAATATTAAGGATTACAATTCTGTATTTTTAGTAGTTCTTTTGTACATTGTATGGTTAGGACTGCATCATACAATTGAATTTCTATTGTATGAATTTCTATTGTATGCAAGTATTAAAAGACACCTTGAGGTAAAATGGCATTATGCTGAAATAGATCAGAATTTATTTATTTATTACTTAAGTTCAGAAAAACTGTTAGCACAAAAGATAAGACATTGTTAAACTGAAGGGCATTTATGAGAATTTTACCTCATTCTGTTGGCCAACACCATTGAGTGGCGTTTGCTGATTTTTTTCCAGCCACTGTGGTGCTCCACCATGGACAATCTGTTCACGTAACCACACTAGACTGATAAATGCACACAAAGTGCAAGTCACCACAAAACAACCCTGCAAACAGTCTGCCAATAAATTTTCCCTGTTAAGAAAAAGATATTTATGGTCAAAATATTTTGTTTACAAAGACTAGCTTCATCCAGTTATTTTTGCGCACTGTGAAATCCTCAGGTAAGGCAATATAAATACAATTTTTATTCTATGCTGTGAAAAGCTAGATTCCCCAGCTCTCTTAGGGAGGACCATACATATAGGAAACATTTCCATTTAAAAAAAAATATGAACAAAGCAGGTCCTCTTAAAGAAAACACTGAATGCTTCCTGTGAGTTCACCAACATTGTGTTTATCGTGACCATTTAGCTAATTAACAAAGGCTTGATTTTTCTAACAATCTCACTGACCATTTCTGTGAAATTAGTGCTGTTCAAAATCAAGATACTGCTAATGCATAGAGTTTAACTCACTGCAAAACAATACACAAGAAGCAGCTGAGAGAAATCAAACCCTAAAAAACACAAAAGTTACTGGCAAATTCAACAGCTAAATTGCTTTCTTTTTCTAGTTCAAAGACCTGAGTTTTTTAGGCAACAACTTGCTTCATCAGATGCTATGAGCAGACTAGCAGGAACATTATATAGAGCAGGAAAAGGAAACTGCTAAGAGAGGTACAAAAAGTGTTGATCCAATCAGGGATTGGCAACTTGGAACCTTCTGACCCATAGTTCCCTGGGGGGCGGGGAACTATGGGTCAGAAGTAAGCAGCATGGCCAGGAGTCTGTGGGTCAGAAGCGAGGGTCAGCAGTAGGGATGGGAGAAGGGGGAGGAGAGAGGGGAGGGCTGCAGGTTGGGACTGAGGGTCACCAGCATAGCCCAGGGGAGGCAAAGGACTGTGGGTCAGGAGTGAGGGGTACCAGCAGGGCCAGGGGTCTGCAGGTTGGGAGTGAGGGGCACTGGCAGGGCCAGCAAGCTGTGGGTTGGGAGTGTTATGTCCCCCCAACAAGTATTCTCTTTTTCAGAACGGGAAACACAGTAACCCTATTCCATCACAACTTTTCAACTTCTCACAGCACATTATAGTTCCAATTCATGAAACACAATTATGGGTTTTTTTCTCAGAAGATCAGAGTACAAATCCAGCCTCATTAGGATGCCACTGGGAAATTTCTAAACTGGTCTCTCATTCTTTTTTTTTTTTTTTTTTTTTTGGTTTTTTTTTTTTTTTTTTGCTGGGGGCTCCCTGAAAACACAGAAGGGAAGATTTTTTTTGTTTTTAAA
>NW_005841919.1:2079081-2109873 GCF_000455745.1 Alligator sinensis
TTCTCTTGGCTTTTCTTTTTTTTTTTTTTTTTTTTTTTTTTTTTAAGCAGTTATCTATACCCATAAAAAGGTAGGCACATCAAGTCATCACTACTCAAACACTAAACTCAAAACTGGGTGCTTTAAGGTAGAACTGATATGCATTAACAGATACGTAGGGCAAGTTAATAAAATTTTCCAATGTCTGTTAATCCCTGTAGTTGAAGACGACAAAATGTAAACAAAATAGTTAATTAAAAAAAGCCACTCATTTGCAAAGAGAGGAAGGATAATACTACTAAACAGTATTTAATGTTTGACACTAATACGAACAAGACAGAAGACAAATCAATTAAAAATTGATGCCGAATAAAAGATTCCCATGCAGTAATTAAAACATTATATAGAATATGAAAATAAAACTAAGCAACTAAAAAATAGTTAAGGAATCCATATTGTAATGAGATAAGCTGTAAAGCAATGAGTGAAAAAAGCCATATGTAAAAAAAGCCATACTATTAATTGTAAAAGCTTCAGGACAGGTTTAGCTGAAATTTAAAGGAAAACAAGTTTTGGTGTAATTTCACACCATAACAAGTGTTTTTAAATACTGAATAAACTACACAAATCTGTAATACACAGCTCTATTACCAGGGCCCAATTATATATATTGGATTTTTCATGCCCAAGGCTCCTGCACAGTGGAAGAAAGGAAGAGCATTTAATTCAACTGCAAGGCCCCTTTGCTACAGGAAAGAGGATGAGTAGCAGCCAACGTAAGATAAAAGAATAAAGAAAAAGAAAGGGGTAGAGAGCACCAGAATAGCTAATTGAATATAACTTTTGTTATCAGGTTGCTTGGTACTTACGTTGACAACATATCTAACGGCAGTGTCAGTAGTGAGCTCACAGAGCCAGTAAACAAGCACTTGTAGATACGGCCTGTATGAAGAAACGAAATACTGTAAAACTATGTTGTCGTAAAAAATCTCTTAATATCTTCTAAATGGTAACATGCTTTTTCAAGTTAAAATAATTTATCTCTATAAAATAAATAAACAAGAAGCTAAAAATCAAAGGGAGCTCATAATATTACATTAAAAACATCCCTCTCTTCTGCCTCCTTCCAAGATATTTCATAAAGATTTAAGTCATAAAAGCAGACCATTAAGGTACTGCAATGTAGTGCCATTAATACATACATCTCAGTAATGGGGATTTGGGCTGGGGAAGTCCTAGGGTTAGGTGCATCCAGAACATAAGAATAAGCATGAGTTCTCCTTAAGTCATGAATGTGCCTCAATAAGAAACTGATAAAAGACTTAAGAGATAATCATATAGTCTCACTACATAGGAGTACTATGATCCTTCAAACATGACAGTATTCTACAGCGGCATTTCTAGAGTATTTTTTATCAATGGGCTACCAAGATCAAATAAGTCAGAACACTTCTGTTTTCAATGGAAGGGAGACCGCACTGAATATTCAGAAAAATATTTTTTTACTGTTGATATATATAGTCAAGATGTTTAGAACTATGAATAAATAAGGGAACTAATTTGTTAATTTTTAAAGAGCAGTTTTATTGCTGTTTTATAAACATTATTTTGTCAATGCCTATAACTTCCAACTTTCATTCAACAAGTTTCTCTTTCACTTATGATACTGAGATTAGCTTCCAAACAGTTAAAATTAAATTAAAATTAAAGAAAATAATTAAATTAAAACCAGAATAGATGCTTACACAGAAATTAAAGCTAGACAGAAACTACCATATTTACTTGAATCTAAGAGAAACCCAATTATAAGACAACCTCTCCAATAATTAGATTCTACATATAAAAGTTGATAAGTCTGATAAAGTTTCCAGGTACAAAATTTAATTATTGGAGAGTTGTCTTGAATTTGTCAACCTCCCACTGCTACAGCAGGGGAAATAAATCTGGGGGATCAGGTAGCCCATTTGTCTTCTGCTCCTCCCCACAATTTTTTACCCCTGCAGCCCTTTTCCCTCCTCCTTAATCTGAGTCCCTGCTCTTCCTGAGCACATGGAAGTATTGAACAAATTTGGAAAAAATGACCTTGAAATGTAGTTCTAGCAATTTGCATGAGTACCCATTGACTTAATTCATCCAGAATTGATGCATGTTACCTTTTTTGAAACTGCTGCAAGTTTCAGCACAGGTACTTCATAAACAATTTTAAGCAACGCCTACTTAAGAGTACAAACTATGTATATCAGCCCAAAGCCAGAAAGGCTTATAATTTACCATATCAAATTCATTGGGCTGAGCCCCACCAGAGTCAACAGCATTTCAAGCCATGGTGACCTCAGAGCTCAGCACTACTCAGTATGCGTGTGTGTACTCCAGATACCCACATACAGAGGATCCATATGCTAATTACACCCCCCCCCCCCCCCCCCCCCCCACACACTTATGACTGGAACCAGGTGTTCTTGTCATGAGTCCTGGGATCCTCCAAAACTTTATACACAATGCACAGGGCAACCTGGTCCAGCTTCACCTCAAGAAGGGCAGGGTCACACTAGTCATATGTGCCAGGCTGAGAGGGGCTGACAGAAGGATTTGGGTTAACTATCTGGGGCCCCCATTTGGCAATGTCTGCCAGACATTTAAGGCTGGAGAAACAGGAATCGTTTGAAATGGGAAAGAAAGGCACAGCTCAGCTGTGGGAATGAAGAGGAAGTTAAAATATATGCAATGTAGTAGCCAACCATGACTTTAAAAAGAGTTGGCACTGAGGTAGACTGCACTCAAGGGGCACTACCATATATCTTATTCAGATGAGCTGCACCAACTTATTCTTGCAATAGGTTTCCATCACCATGTTTACCCCATTTGGACCATGTACCTTTTAGTCATACTAGGCGTTGGCTGCATTTAAATCAACTTCATAGTTGGTTTCCATTACTGAACACATGCTGCTTTTAGCAGCAGTTCAAAGATAGGCAACGTGTTTAATGCAGTTTTCTTATATGCAAATGTAAAACAAGGGGTTTCCCTCCAACCCCCATGCTGACTGTGGAGGGAAACCTCCTCTTACACTCAAATAAATATGATAAAACCAGAAACTCACTATAGACCTTAACAGGTGAAGTTTGAATGCAAGTTGTGATAGACAGCTTTATTTTACATCTTTCTTTGTTGTGAAAACTAGATCAAGCTGCACTTATTTTCATGTAATGTATATGTATGAAAGAACTAGTTAATGATTGATTTAAATGAAAAAACACACGACTCTGAAAATTTTGAGAAGATAATAAAATGCCACTTCATTCAAACCAAGAGCCAAAAAACTTTTACATTACCTCTCTTTCTCTACTGTTAACTAGTTGTCACTTTATTCTCTTGGTTTACGGCTTGCATAGTTAAGCGCGCAATATAGCAAAATTCAGGATTATCTGAAAAAAGTGTCGTTAAGCCAAGTTTTATTTTAATTCAGGGGAAGTATTTAAAAAAAAAACCAAAAAAACCTTGATGGCTATGTGAAAGTATAACAACAAATGAGATGTTTCCATACATGATTATGAAAGCAATTCGTTACATGAATTTATACTTACATGCTGTAAGAGGTACAACTCCCAACCACGCAAAGGCCACAAGTGTATAGTGAAACCAGTATCGTATTGCTGTACCAATACTTGTAACCAGCCCAGCAAAGATGTCTTGGATTGGAAGCCGTGAAGGCATATCTGGGGAATAAACTAAGTAAAAGGAAAAATGTTTTTAATAAAACAGTTTTCATACTTGCTTGCTGCAAGATCATTAAGTTGCTTAACTGGTAAATTATATTTAAGGAAAAATTACTGCAAGCACATAGTCTCCACATCTCTCTGCAAAATACAATCCCAAACAAGTGTCAGTAACAGCCTTACTCCTAACCTCTGCTTATGCCAGGTTTTGAATTTTTACCAAAAATAAAAGTGTTCTACAGGAGCGTTAGAGTTGGAGAAATTTACATTTTTAGCAGTGCTATCGCCACCAAATATATAGCAAAGTTACCTCAGAATGTGCCCAACTATATGGTCTGGAAAGGAGAGAAATATCATAGCTCCTATACCTAAAATAGGAGGAAGTGAGTAGGTAAAGCCACAATCAGAGGTTGTACGTGGACATTTTTCTAGCTGTTTAAACAGGTGTTTGTGTTGCATAGACTTCAAGTTGCCTACTTGATTTTAAATCCATCTGTGACAATTTCCTTGGTTTAGGTGACTAGACACCAAAACTGAGGAACTGGCTCCCTCCTTCCTGTACCACAGGTAGTCCTCCAACAGTAGCAGCCCACCAACATTAGGACACTGGGTGGCACCCACTCAAAGTCCCTGGATAACCAGAAATTCCGACCTCAGGCTCCTACCCGTACAAGCCATTCATCCTTTGCATGTATTTAGGCCTGTTTCAGTCTTATTCCAGCTCAGTTCCTCATCAAGCCAGGGTATAGACCCCTTTTCTCCCCATGTAACTCTTTACAACTCACGCTGCCCAATCTGCTTCTGACTTTCCATATTCTAAGAGAATACTTCCATGAATTTATGCTCTCCCCTACCCTGGGGGTCTTTAAGAGGAGGTTGGATATGCATCTAGCTGGGGTCAGCTAGACCCAGCACTCTTTCGCAGGGGGTCGGACTCGATGATCTATTGAGGTCCCTTCCGACCCTAACATCTATGAATCTATATCTGGTAAGTCAGGAAAGCAAACAGACATTCTAGCACACAGCAGCATGTTTAAATGAAAGCTGTAAATAAAGTACTGTTACTATTGCATAGCAGAGGCCACTGGCTATGCAAATTTCCACAGATTTAAAAAGTACTGTAGGCTAAAAGTAGCACAACTCAGTTATTCTGAAGACATAACTAATAAAATTTCAAAAGCTATACATAGGTGATATGTTAACAAAATATCTGTGTGGAAAGAAAAAAGTTGGAGTTTGTGAGATTTTTTTCTAGGCCAAAGATTACCATGTAGGGCAGCACACTGCATGCAAAACATTATCCCTTTCTGTCTGGCATTCTCCACAGCTTAATGGATGGCTTCACACTTCTTTGGTTACAAAACTTGAGCTGTACAATGAATAGACCACAACACCCAGCTAAGCTTCCTTCCTCTACATCCAGTCCATTCTAACATCAGATGCAGAGATGGACCGTAACTTTATTTTTGGGTTTCCTGGTTATCAGGGGTTTCAATTTGGTTCACCCGCTGGACCTCCCCCAGATTCTGATTCACAGAGGGGGTAGGGAAGAGAGTTCAGATACAAAGGCAGGAGTAAGCCACCCCTATTTCTCAGTGCATGTACAGGAAGACAACAGGAGCTCAGAGCCTTCCAGAATAGGACCTCCTCTTCTCCCCAACTCCAGCTGCAGTTAAGTGGTGGCAGGGTTCACGCCCTATGCACAACAGCACCCCAGAGGTCTCAAGTCATATGGGAGAGAAAGGAGCATAACTTACAATGCCCCACAAGAGTCCCTCATGATTCTGGCTTACGTGCAGAAAGGAGAACAGATCAGACATTCTTGACACACTGGGTCCAAGACATCATATGAGAAAAGAGAATGTCGCTCCAATACGTGTCCTCTTACCTGTTATTATTGTTTAGATTTATACCCCACCCCCATCCAGAAAGGCTTGTAGTGTCTTACAACAGCAGATTAACAACCCATAAGATAGCAGGGATCTGGGTTTTCCATTTCCCATGGAAAAACAGAGAAAACCACAGATTTCCTGGTTTTATCAGAGAAAACGTGGATTTTCTTCTTTAGCAGAGAAACCCATGGATTTCCCCCTTTTATAAAGAGCTCTGCAGGCTGGCTGAGTTCCAGCCTGCAAGAGCTGTTTGCAAAAAGAGCGGGGAAGTCCCAACCCTGCCCAGAGGGGGACGGGGAGGGAGAGGGGGAAGGGCGGAGCCTGTGGCTTTAGGTCAGGTTCACTTTCCTCCTGGGGCCTGTGAACGGGTAAGTGGAGCTTGCAGGGGGCTGGGGGCTGAGGGAGCGGGGAGGTGTTGGAGAAATACATGAATTGCCCAGTCGGTGCCTCCACGTGCGGCTTCCCTTAATAGCTGCTAGAGCTACTTTGGTTTCATGTGCTCCCAGCCAGGCACTCCAGCCACAAGTGGGGAGAAGTGGAGCCAACCAGGCACTCCAGCCATGAGCGAGGAGGTGTTGGGGAAATAAACGGAGTGCCCGGCCAGCTCCACATCTCTCTGCTTGCAGCTGGAGTGCCCGGTTGGGTGCACGTGAAATCAAAGCGGCTTTAGTAGTCCTTAAGGGAAGCTGCACGTGGAGGTGCCAGTCGGGAGCGGGAAGATGTGCAGCCAGCTGGGCACTCAGCATCGTTCACTCTCAGGTGGGACCCACACCCCCAGATCTGTGCAGGGAACAGGCTCCAGGCTTGAGCTCCCACACTGCTTCCCTTCCGCAGGGTCGCTGTAGCCCCACAGGCACAACCCGGCATGGCTGCGAACAGTGGGCTATGTTGGGATCTCCTCACACCTGTGCATGGAGCGGGGTGGGTGTGCGCTGCAGGTTTGTGCTCCCTGCCCTGCTGCCTTCCCCCGGGGTCTCCACAGCGCAGCATGTGCAACCTGGTGCAGCAGGGCACAGAGGCGCCATGCAGGAAAGCTGATTGCCTCTGTGAGCTCCACGCTACCCTTGCGACACTTCCCTGTGCATGTGGGTAGTGGTGCAGGCTTGTGCTACTACCCCCACCTGCAGAGGAAGCAAGGTGAGGAGCATGAGCCTGCAGCATGCACCTGCCCCCTGCACAGATCTGGGGGGCCTGGGTCCCCGTTTCCCCCCCCCCAGAGTGCTCACTGTGGTGGGAGCCGGCTCTGGCTCCGCTCCCGCTCCCACCCGAGGCCGCAGCAGGCAGGCAGCAGGGGAGGAGCTGGCTCCATGCTCCTTCTCCTGCAGCAACCGCTGCCTTCTGTTGGGGGCAGGGGGCTGCGGACCTGGATCCCTGACCGTGTAGCCCTGGAAGCTGGGGGCCCCCTCCAGCGGGGTGGGGGGAAAGGAGGTGGGGGGAGTAAGGGGCACCAGTAGGGCTGGAGGGCTGTTGTGGGGGGAGTGAGGGGCACCAAATGCAATTTTTTAATCACGGAAAACCAGGATCCCTGCTTATTACCCAGGAAAGCAAACCCTCTGGCCCATTCCAACCCCCACTCACATACAATGAAGGTGTCAAAGATCCAGCCCTTGAGCCAGAAAAGCCCTATATGGCCAACAGTGTTACCTGTGGGTCATGGACCAGCGCTGACTCTGGACCCACAGGCTGCATGTGTGTGGGCTGAACACAGACACAATGTGGGGACAAGCTAAGGCATGCACTACATGCAACACTCATGTCAGACCAGCCGAATGATCCAGTAGGGGCTGGCTCACACTCACAAAGCAGCCACACTTGCTGGATCCAGCACACAGGGCTGGTCTGGCATGGGCGCCACACACAACATACACCCCAAACTGGCCTCAAAGCTGTATCCTGAGTGTAGGGCAGAGGCCAATGCATGCTTCATGCAGTGCATGGGGCTGGAGCTGGTGTATGCACTGAAAGCATCATACAAGCCAGTTTGGGGTGTGTGCTGCCTACACCAGACAGCCTCTGCACACTGGATTTTGCACATGGACCCAGTCTGGCCTGCAGAGTGACTCCATGCCTAGCCAGATGAATTTGATACCCCTGACATATAAGTATACAAAACCTCTTCAGTAATTACATACCATTACCAAAATAATCTAGTATCAGATTTCATACAGGTTCTTGGCTTTTACTAGCATTTTAACCTGAAGAGTTTTCCTTCATGAAATCTTTTTAAAATGAATGGGAAAAAAAAAAAAAAAAAAAAAAAAAATCAATATTTGGAACAGGTGAGAAAACACAGTTAAGCATCCCAACTTTGAAACATATCTAGAGTATCCTAATCATCTTTCACCGATTTTCACCTTGGTTCTCAAGAAGTTACAGAAAACAAGCAGAGTCTTGATGACAGCAGTTCCAAGATACTACCCCAGCTCATAGAAACAAAACAGCATCAGATTCTTTGTTAATACAAACAAACAGATCCACTCTGGACACGACTCTTCCGGCAAAGTAATCTAATAATGGTAGGATAAATTTCAGTGTAAAGTTTTGCTTCAACCAACATTAAAACTTGGTCTCCAGGTGCTTAAGAATTTTAGTGGAGTCCCTGCTCTGATGCAACCAGGTTTGAGAAGCATTTAAAGGCTGCTTTTTCTAACTGCTCTACAGACTGCTTGCCTACTCAGATTGCCTTGAAATTTATTGAGACTCACAAGAGTTTTGGAAAAGAACTAAATATGAAAATTTGATAAACAGCCTTCCAAAAAAACAGCTCTGAAAGATTATACCAACATTTTATGCCCATCTTGGGCTCAACCCCTGACCCCAACAACCTTTCCACCCAAACTGATTTCAGTTGCTCAAAATATATCTCAGTTCATGCATAGCACCCACTTGCCTTCCAGAAAGCAATAAAGAAAACCTTATTAAGGGAAGAGTTCACTCTCTGGATTAACACATAGCAAACATTCACATGCAACATAAACTGTAATGCTCATATGCACAAAAAACAAAACAAGGATCTCAGCCAGCCAGTGCTCATGTGACCTGGGTATCTCAAAAGGACATACCGAGACCTCTGAACTTATGTAATACCCAGGCCTGGTGGACTCAAAACCTAATCTTGGCAGAATTTTTGGCAAATTCCTGCCTGAACTGCAGACATTTGTTACAGTACAGTCTGCATAAAAGGAGCTTTTGTTTTGATGAAATATGATCTGTGTGCAGCAGGTAATTCAGAAGATGCTCAAAACAAATATAAATATGAAGGCTTACTGGGAAAGGGGTAAGTTAAGGGAGAGAGGAGTGAAGTGAATAGTTTTCATACCTCTGAAAACCAGGAAACATGGAGTTAATAACCATATCAATGTGGCCTTAACACTTGATACAGGCCACACTGGAGTATGGATTAATACAACGATTTTTCAGTGAATATACAACTGACACAAAGGCACTTCTAAAAGCATTGACTTAAGTAGGCGTCACTGAGAATGGAGCTAGGTATTACCATATATCACTTACACAGGGAAAAGCGGCCCCACCCCGTGATTGGTGCCCCACACTGCAGCAGCTCACAGCCCGCATGGGGTTGCCTGTGCCTGCTCAGGACAGTCCCGCAAGGGCTGTGAGCTGCTGCAGCAGGAAGCACTGGCCACGGGGCGGAGGAGGAGCCGTTTTTCCCCATGCTCAATACCAGCTTGTCCCCTGCCAGCGAGCGCAGGGTCGGGGCTGTGCACTGCCCCCCAGCTGTACCGTGGGGTTGAGGGGGGCGCTGACAATGAGTGGGTACGGGAGCCAGCGGGAGCATGGGGCCCACACCAGTGTCCCGAGGCCAGCACCGGCAGGGCCCAGAGCAGGGCAGCAGGAGTCCAGGGTCCAAGCCGGCAGGGGCTCTATGGAGCCAGGCCAGCTCCCCCTTCTCCCTGCCAGTGCAGCCCAGCCCAGCTCCACAGACCCCTGCCAACTTGCGCCCCACTCCGGACCCCGGGACATTGGTCCCAAGATGGTGACCAGCGGGCAGGGCACCTGTCAAGGGGTGGGGCTACCCATGCAGCCCTCACAGCTTGGCAAAACTGGGTAAGCAGGCCTCCGCCTGAAATAATTGCCCGCCCCTGGTATAAAGAGAAGTATATGAATCCTTGATATTTGTACTAGGTTTAGATGGCGCATCTGTGAAACATTCCTGTACAAACATCTTGGCTAACATCCCGTAACCCAAGGGTGGGTAAAATATAGCCTGCAGGCTGTATCCAGCCCACGGTTGCCCCCACAGCACTCTGTATGGGGCCAAGCCCCATCTGCTCTCGTCTGGGGCAGCCTGCGCCCTGCTCATGCCTGCACCCACCCTGAGCCTGCCGACAGCACTGCCCCAGGCCTGGTTAGCGCACACAGCTTCCTGGCAGGGCTACCACTGCTGATGCTGCCGCCCAGGTACTGCTCAGAGCCACCCCCACCTCCAGCAGCTCCTCTTCCTCCTGCCCCTGCTGTGCCAATCCAGGCAGCAGGTAGCACGGGGACTTGATGCTGGCAGTGGAGGTGCATGCCAGGCACCACATGCCCAGCTGGCAGGGGAGGAAATTGCAGCAGGGCAGCTCCTGTCCCAGAATGCATGGTTCCAGTTCCAACTCCCAGTCACCTTTCACCTACTCCACCTGCCCAGCATGAGCAGCAGCCATCCACGGTCAGCTGAGTGACAAGGCAGCCCTGCCAGGAAGCTATGGATGCTGGCCAGAGCCAGGCTGATCACACCTGCATTGCACTGCCTGGGTGAGCTCTGCTGCATGTGTCCCCACCCAAGTCCCCGGGCCTAGCACGTGAGCAGCCCCCCGCCCTCCACACCCACTGCACATCCACCCTCCAAACCCCACACTGCCCCCCCACACCATCCTCCATGCCCACCCCATGCCCCGCCATACCCTGCCTCCACACAATATACAAGTAGAGGTGTATATATACTAAAAATCAAACTGATCCAATATCAGACCGATAAATCGGTCTGATATTGGATCAGTACCAATATAAAGAAAACTGGTGGATCGGATAATCAGCCCGATGGGGGCAATAAATGCCCATGCTGGGCGCAGTACTCAAGCAGCAAGGAGCAGAGCCTGGCAGCTTGGAAAGCTGCTCCCAGCTGATAAGTCCAGTGTAATGGAAGGAGAAGGGGGAGGGAAGGGGTGTGGGGGCAGACCAACACCTCCTGTGGGGAGGGATGGGACGGGGCAGGAGCTGGCCAGGCCGGGGCGGGCGAGCGAGAGGTAGCTTCCACCGCTGCCTGCACTACAGGTGGGCATGTGGGGGAAATTTTGCCACCACTTCACGCCCAGCGCAGTCCTGGCTCTGTGCCCCACCTCGACCCATGCGCCAGGAAGAGTCGGGCTGCACCAGGCAGCTGGCAACAGCGATGTGGGAGCAAAGCAGCAGAGAAACCTGGGGTGGATGCAGCATCCCACACTGAGCCCAGCCTCTGCCAAGAAGAGCCCTGCACAGCCAAGGGTGCAGCCCACCCCACCCCGCCCCACACAGATCCGTGCAGCACGTGCTCCTCCTCCTCTCCCCCACCCCCGGTGCCCTCCCAGGATGCAAGTAGCCATGGGCGCCACTTCCCCCCACGAGCCACAACTCCACCACCCCCCGCCCCAACCTGGGCAGCACCTGTCCTGTGACCTCCCTCGCCACAGGGAACGTTGATCTGCACCACCCCCAACCCTTCCTTCCCCCCCTCCCCTTCCACTACACCGGACTTATCAGCTGGAGGCAGCTGTATCAAAAATCGAATCAGTATCTGCCGATACGCCTCCTTACATATCGGCTATTGCTATTGGCCCCAAAAATTGCTATCAGTGCACCATTATACAGAAGAGCTAGAATTTATTTTGAGCTATAATGCAATTGCTTCCATATACACTACTCAAAAAAAACATAAATCAGGGCAAAAGTTATTTTCTGAAATAAAATTAAATGTTACACTAGATCAGGGGTTAGCAACCTCCGGCACGCGTACCGAGCATGGCACGCAAGGCCATTTTGCTTGACAAGCCATCACCGCCCCAGCTTTAGGTAGCTGCTGCCAACCACAGAGCCCAGGGTGGTCCCAGCAGGCAGCTGGGAAGCTGCAAGCCCTGCTGCAAGCAGCCCAGGCTCCATGGTTGGCAACAGCTACCCAGAGCCAGTGCTGGCTGCAGCAGTCAGGCAAATCAGCTCTGTACCAGCGCGTGCACGTGCGCCTCAGAGCGGGCAGCAAGAGGGTTGTGCTGCCTTAGGGCCAGGCTCTATCCTCGCTATCCACTCCGAGGTGCACATGCAGTCACCACCAGCAGGGAGCTGATGCAGGAGATGTGGAGCCTGGCACAGCTGTTTGCAGCCTGCCCACTGCTTGCTGCAGCTGCCCAGAGCCCAGGCTGGCTACAAATAGCTGCGCTGGGCTCCAGAACCCTGACATCAGCTCTGTGCTGGGAGTGGGTTGTGCTGCCTTAGGGCCCACCCCACTGTCTGCTCCGAGGCACACGTTTGCAACCTCCTCACTACAGCCAGCTTCAGCTCTGGGTAGCTCCTGCCAACTACGGAGCCTGGGCTGCTTGCAGCTGAACCTGCCTCATTCCCACCCCCTCCATGCCCAGTGCTGGCCCAGCACCCTGTACTGGGATGCGGCTGGCACTGCCCCTTGCCAGGAGCACTACACCTTTGCAGGCTTATCTGTGTGGAGTGGGAGGGTGGTTGGGCTGATGGGCAGGCTCTGGGCCAGGGCCTTGGCTGGCTGCACTGCAGCATGGGGGCTGGCTCCCCAAGGAAGTACAGGGGCTCCAGCAGGCCCAGCACATTGTTGGGTCAGACTCTGTCCGGTGGCTCAGCAGCCCAGCTCTGTGCACCCATGCGTCTGGTTCTGGATGTGTGTGCGCATACATCTGTTCTGGTTCTCTGTGTTTGTGCACATGTGGCTTTGTGTGTGCAGTTCTCCGTATGCATGTGTACGTGCCTGGTTCTCTCTCTGCTCTCCTTTCTCTCCTCTTTCTCTTATTCTCTTTTTTTCTCTCTCACTGCAACATTCTTAACATAAAGAGTACCCAACAACAAAGGCAACATTTATGATTATTAAATATCCTAATATGTGTTTTTCTAGCATGCCAGTACTCCGGCACCTTCCAAGGTAGACACTTTTTTTCAGCGCTCCAGCCAAAAAACGTTGCCTACCCCTGCAGTAGATGTTTGATTTTTAGTATATGATACCTTCTGAAAGACTGTGTGTGAGTGAGACCCCTGGCAGCTCTCCAAAACTTGGTAAGTGGCCCATCAGCTAAAGTAACTGCCCACTAGTGCTGTAACCCCCCAGCCATGAATGTTAGTGATCAAGTTGTCTGTAGATAATAAACCTGGTCAAACTTCTGTCACTAAAATTGAGCCTGTTCTGTCAGTTAACAACAAGGTCTTCAGAAGACATGCAGTCTACAGCAGCAGCCCAGATAACATCCTGACACAGAGTGTACACAAACTACCAAACTGAGGGAGTTCAACACCTGTTTCTGAGCAACATCTCAATACACCCATAATACACACAGGACAAATAAATGGATACATTTGAAGCCATTTCAAAATGGAAATACTCTGAAAGGGCAGCAGCTGTTAGGCTCTAATTCTTATTCATAGATGTTAGGGGCTGGAAGGGACCTCACGAGATCATCAGGTCCAGCCCCTCTGCACTTGGGCACGAAAGACTGCTGAGGTCAGATGACCCAGCAAGGTGCACATCAAGTCATTTTGTTAAAGATCTCCAGGGTAGGTGACTGTACCACCTCTGGGGGGATTCTGTTCCAGACCCTTGGCACTCAAATTGTAAAAAAATGTCTCCTTATGTCCAATCTGAAATGATCTTCAAGCAATTTGTGTCCATTGTTTCTTGTCTTCCCCTGGGGTGCCTTGAACAGATGCTCCCTTAAGCCTTGACGTGCACCCCTTATATATACTGATAGACTGCCACCAAGTCCCCTCCAAGTCATCTTTTCCCCAGGCTGAACAGACTCATGTCTTTCAGCCTCTCATCGTATGACCTCCTCTTCTCCAGAGAAGAGGCCATGTAATCATGTATGTGGCCCTCCTTTGGACTCTCTCAAGCTTCTCCACATCCTTCCTGAAGTGCGGTGCCCAGAACTAGATACAGTACTTCAGCTGCTGTCTCACCAAGGCCAAGCAAAGCAGGAGGATGACATCCTTACTCTTGCCTGAGATGCATCGGTAAATGAATGCCAGTGTTTGATTTGCTCTGCCAGCTACAGCATTGCACTGGTGGCTCATGTTCATTCTGTGATCTATCATGACCCCCAGGTCTCTTTCAGTTGCGGTGCTGGCAAGTGTAGCGCCACCAAGTCTGTGTGTTGCAGATTATTTCTCCCCAGATGGAACACTTTACATTTCTCTGTGTTAAACATCATCAGGTTTTGATCAGCCCACCTTGTAAGCCTGTCCAGGTCAGCCTGTATCCCCAGCCTGTCCTCAAGCATGACCACACTCCCCCATAATTTGAAGTCATCCACAAACTTTGCCAGTAGGCTTTTAACACCCAAATCCGAATCACTGATGAACACGTTGAAAAGCACTGGTCCGAGTACTGAACCCTGAGGGACACCACTGGTCACCTTCCTCCATGCTGACTCAAGACCCAGAGAGTATTTATGGACAGAACTAGCTCAAAGCAAGCTGCCTAACCACCAGACCAGGAAGTAGCCAAGGACACATTTTCTCAGTTTTACCTTGAGGACATTGTGGAAGACTAAGTCAAAGGCCTTTCTGAAATCCAAGTATATGACATCAACCTCATTTCCCCTATCCAGGTGGTGAGTTCCTCGATCATAGAAGGAAATGAGGTTGGTCAGGCATGACCTGCCCGCAACAAAACCATGTTGGCTATCTTATGCGTGAACAAGCCAGAAGCAATACAAACATAGCAAAACTGCTTCATTTTCAATGTTGCATGAAGCAGTTTTAAACTTGGAATGGTTCTACTTTATATATTTGTATCATTGCTATCTGATCCACACTTAGCAATTTAAATGTAGCAGCTGCTACCCTTTCAAAACTGCTCCAAATTTGTGCATGTCCATACACATATCTCTAACTCCCTTTGTTGGTATGTACCCTCTTCTTTGGGTATTCTGCACTGACCACCACAGGAAACAGCATAACAAGGTGGTGCTCAGCCTTTGGCCCACAAGCCAAATCCAGCCATGGGGCTGTCATCCAGCCCGTGGGGTTCCACACAAGTCTGGAAATTTGGTGGTGGGTGGACAGTGGCAGAGTTAACTGCTTTGGTTTTGGAACCTCTTCCAGAGCCATGTTAATTAATTCTGCTTTCGCCTTTCTGTCACCACCAGATTTCCAAATCATGCCACCTTGTAGGGAGCAGAAGGTTGAGTACCACTGGACTAATGCTTTCCCTTTGTTAGGAAAACACTGTGTTTACATTTACTAGGTGCAACCTCTACCTGCTCTTCTATAAATTTAGCTAGTGCCAGAATGTCAAACACATGCCCTGCGGGCTGGATCCAGAAGGGCTACTAGCAGATAACCAGAAATTGCATGTCCTTCAGCCTCACTGCTACCCATGTTGAAACCCCAGAGGCCAACTGTTGTCAGACCCCTGTCCCTGAACCCACTGATGCCCCTGGGCCCCTTCACCACCTCCACTGTGGTAGTCATGGCAGCTGTCCGCATTCCTTGGGCTTCAACCTGCAAGGAGTACTGAAGTCCAGATCCAGGCCAGGGCCCCAAGCAAGGTAGACACCCCTGGCCTACCCCATGGAAAAATCTGCACCTAAATTTTATAGCCCTCTACCTTTCCAACATACTATTTAACACACTGTTTTGATTTACTCATCACTTAACTCACAGACTCACATCCCACCATGCTGCTGACAATTCCTATCTGCTGCTAGTGACACAGCCTTCAGAATTCACTGCAGAAATGAGGCACAGGGCTCTCAAGATAGGCATGCACCTCTTTCCTTTCACCACCTAGACACAGAAAGGAAGGAGAGGAGCAGATCTCGAGTCCATCAGGTGGCTTCACCTTACAATCACAGTTCTGCCAAGCTGTTACAAATTAACCCTTCTAACATTCAATCCAGCTACACTAAAAAGATAATGCAGATGTGGTGCAACTCCAGGGAGCAGACTTCAAATTGTGCTGGCATGCATCTTAATTCAGTGTTTTCAGAAATGTAGGTTTTATTGACTTAAATGTTCTGGAAGGGCACAGAATATGGACAATCTTAACTCTATGTTAGCACTGTCTGTCAGTAAAAAGCAGTTCCTTTTGTAAATGTAATTTCAACAATCTAGGTCAGTGAGCAAAGGGAACTGATTTGCTTGCTTCAGCAAACCTATTCTGTAAAAAACAAAAAAAACAAAAACAAAAAAAATTCCTTTAAATGACAGTTTTAAAGGGTTTCTAACAGTTTACCAATTCTAGACAGCACCTTACACACTATGGGTGCCACCAGAAATAAAGTCTAAATATAAACATGTGCAATAACCAAGTGGATTGTTTTATTTATAAATTTTATTTACTCTCAAAGCATAAAGAGATATTTAGATATTATAAAAGGTATACCAAGAGATTAACAACAGTTTGGTTTTTTTTTTACAGGAATTCCTTATAATCAAACACATGCATTTAAGGTCTGCAAAGCTACATTTCATGTAGGTAGACTACATACCTAACAATTTTAAATAAACCTTTGCTGAGATTTCAAGGTTATTATATGTTTATATCTGAGCATTAATTTTTGCTAAGCACACTGAATTCTCAAAGCAGAGTGGGACACGATATTTAAGCTTCAATATTAAACCCACTGGGATGCCTTGAGAACCTTTTAATGGTGTTGCACAAAAGTAGACACTGTCAAACCCCACTTTGGCTGTGCACTGCATGAGCAGTAGGGGTGCGCAAAACAGGCTGTATTCAATTCAGATTTGAATTCAGCTCAATTCAGATTAATTGATTCAGATCACCGTCCCCAATTCGATTTGACTGAATCTGAAGATTCAATGCTGATTCAAAGAATCGTTGATTCAGCCATAAACACAGCTTTAAATGTTTTTACTACATACCTCGAGGTACCACGTGTGGCTCATGAATGCTGCGCTGCTGGGGTGGATGGCGGATCCCACAGGAGTGCAGGGGAGCCCCCCCACATGCTCAGCAGCAAACCCAGAAGTGGACTTCCGGTCCACCGCCGAGCACACAGCAGCAATTGGCCACAGGGGGAACCTGGGTGCCCCCCCAGACCCAGGAGGCAGCAGTCAGCGAGCCAGGGGGCCCCCCCAAGCATGCTCCCCAGTGGACCCAGAAGTGGACTAGAAGTGCTTCTGGTCCACTTCTGGGTCTGCTGCCGAGCACACTGGGGAGCCCCCCCCCACCCTACTCCTGAGAGACTCTCCATCCACCCCAGCATCACAGCATTCACGAGCCGCATACCTTGAGGTATGTAGAAAAAAAACATTTAAAGCTGTGTCTATATCCGAATCGCCAAATCTTTCTGAATCAATTTGGAGGGTTCAGATTTGATTCAGAGAGAGTAAAGGGTCTCCTGATTCAATTTGGATTTGGAGATTCGGCTGCCAAATAGGGCTGAATCTCCGCCGAACTGAATCAGTGACCGAAGCTTCGTACAGCCGGAAGGAGTAGTAACCTTACCAGTGTGTCAGCACAGCTGCTGCCAGCACTTCACACGTGCCGTGAGCTGGATTCATCAGATGGCTGGCATGAGGTTTGGCTGGAGTCCCTGCTTTCACCTTCTAGGCTCTGGAGATGCATGAATACCACTACTGTTCATGGTTTCCCTTCATCCCCCTCTCATCTGTCCCCACTGAATTCAGTAGCAGGGGAAAAGGGGATGAGCAGCAATAGTAGGTCTCAGCCCCTTGGCTCAAGCTGCATGCAAGCAAGGTCTGAGCACTGCCATCACTTGTCCCTGCTCTTCCCTACTGCTAAACATGGGGGGCAGGGGCAGCACACAGCTGAGCTGTGGTCCTGGCTCCAGCCAGAGTCTGTGCTAATCAACTGGTCAGCTCAGGGCTTGGAGCTAAACAGGAACCGGGCTGACATGCTGACAAGCTCAGAGTTCACTGGCATCCAGGGACTGCAGTGAAGGGGGTCTAACAGCCTCCTCACCACAATCCTGGATCCATCCACGGTGCCTCACAATATTAGCACTGTTAGGTATGTAAATATCTATACAGTTCACAAAACAGACACAGATTTCAAACAGGAATCCATAGTATCAGAGACATTCTGACCTATGGTCTTTGTATGCATTAATGAAAAAATTGTTCTATTTCTTCCGCTAACTTACAGAAAAATAAAAACACAGATAACAAGTTACTTTTATATTCATTTTACCAACTTACAAACAGAAAAACGGTGGCCAAGATTAAAAAAAAAGGTACCCAGAATTAGTAGGTCTATCAGTAGGTCTATCAGAACAGCAAAGATCTTTACTAGGAGCACTTTATTAAGATACGAATACAAGTTTCCCTCATTTTATGCAGGTTCTGTATGTGCAAATTTGCTCTAACGCGATGATCCTTTTCATACCAAAAACTCTTTACATGCAAGGTAAATTCACTCTTATGCGATCAGTGTGGTGGAAGCCCACAGTCAGCTGCTTTGTGTGGTGCACTGTGGGAGTGACACGCACCAAAATATAATCTCCTATATAGATCTGTGCTCCTCACTCGTTGTCTGCAACACGTGTTTCTGTAGTTGTCATCCCCATTGTCTGGCTTCCAAACATCCCACTAGCTTATCTCCTACCCCTCTCTGCTGTTGGCGAGTACCAAAATTGTCTTGTAAAAGTGGTAGAAATGGATCTGGGGGTCAGTACAGTCAAGGTCTTGGAATGTATCCCTATTTGTTATATTGTAAAAACTGGGTTCCCTTTATGTGAATGAGAGATATGCACCATTTTCCAAAAATGCATGTACAGCATAAAGCAAGGGAAACCTGTAGTTCTAAGCTGTAGTAGTCCTCTTAGCACAGAAATAACTATATGTTTGCAAAACTACACTTCATTCTTTAAAAAAAAATTTTTTTTTTAAATCACAAGCCAGCCACTTGAAATGAAACAAGCTACACTGACAAAAATACTGTTTTCTCTGAATCAAGGTAATTTCTTGTTCAAGTTTTTTTAAAGACTTAAGAAAGCCTTACAAATAAGTATAACTAAGACAGCAACAACTGAAAGATGTTGAATGTTCTATTCATCTTGGCATGGGATTAATTCCAAAATGATTATGATTTAAAATAATATTATACATATTCCACTTTACTCATTTTAGCAATATTATCAACATAATGCACTTATCTAATTGATACTTGCGAAATGACTTTGCCATAAAGTACAGTGGGGGCAGTTAAATGAAAGCAAAGATTCCCAGGACAGACTAAGATATTAAAACCTCTCCTCTCCAGACTCAGTTGCCCCTCTCCCTATTCAACAGGGAAAGGAACCATGACACACAACCCCCTATCAACAATAAGATCCAAACTGCATCCAGATATTTAAAAAAAGAAAGTAAAACTTCTGTTATCCTGGAAGACAGCTTTGATTTCAACTATCCAAACCTCCAACCTCCTTCTCAACCTCAGACAGCATTTAGAATGCCAATATTTATTGGTAAAAATAGTTGCAGTACAATGAAAACATAGATTTGGGAGCAGCAAAAAAACAAATTTAACAACAGAATAAATAGCCCAAAGAATACTTCACCAACAGAACACACTGAATGTCAGCAATGCTGAACAACTTAAGTTTAACTTCCCACAAAAGTCACGGGACATTGTTTATTGAACACCTTCAACCAAGATTTAGCTTTCCTGTTAAACAGTACAACAGAAGACTTAACAGCATTAGGAATCACATAAGGATATGATCAGTTCCTAATTCTAGAACTAAAGGGGGAAAAATAAACAGTTGCAGATCCAAATGAAGAAGAATCCACTATGGCTCCCATAGGGTTCCCCCTGACAGTTCACCACTGGGCAGGCTATCAAGCAATCAGTGCTCTTGGAGAAAGGAGAACAGAACATTGTGGGAATCGGTAGGATTGGGGGGCGGGCAGGCGGTCCTTAGGAGTATACAACTGTTCAAGCCTTCCTGAGAGAGGAGAGACCTTCCTTGTTGGAAATGCTCTCATTTATTTGCTGCAAGAGTCTGCTCTCTTACTGATCTTTTCTGGAAGAGCCTGTCCACAACCACAACAGAAAACATGATTTGTGGTGGCTATTATGCCTGGCTTGCACAGAAGCAGAACAGATTAATTAATATACTCAAGTTTTATGTCTTAACACACAGGGTAAGTATCATCTGTTAAAATGGTTTTGCAAAGAAAGCAGAAGTTACTTGTTAGCTTACTAACATGCATTCTTAGATGCTTTGAAGATAGCTGAATAGAAGTTTGTTGGATATAAACATTTAACTTCATCTTAATACTCAAAATTCCAAAGATTCCTTTAAAAATACTCTTCCTTAACGTAATAAAAAAATAGTACATACAGCACAATTCAATTAGTAAAATGGTAACTGCCCATAAACTGAAATTAAAGCCATTAGTAAAATACTGCATACTATTTTTCTTGTGAAATATAGCTAAGCAAGTACATTTTTATTTTAAAAGTCTAAATTAAGCATAATCTAATAAAAACAACCATAATTCAAATATGAATAAGAGACTATATCAAAAATAAGAATGCAGATATGGTGCTTAGAATTATAAAACCAATTGACAAAATGCCACAAAAATAAACAAGGAATGACCGTGCTGAAAAGTGAGAAGAGGTACTATTTACTTACTTGGTGTGAAAGCAAATCTGTGCTTACATAATTCACAGTATTCTTTTCTGCTGTGTTTAAGCCACTGAACTAAGCTGCAATGAAGAAAAACATTAACACAAGACTAAATGTGCCTATATTGAAAACATTTAGATAACTAGACAGTTAATTTCTTGCCACTTGTGGAGAGTCTAAACTTAACTGCATTTAAAGCTATCTAATACATTAACCTTGTTAATAAAAATAGGAAGAGTCATTATTCAAATGAAATAAATATTCACAAAAGGAAAAAGGAGAACAGCCTATCAATAACTAACTTTTGAACCAAAGCATTTGTACTATACATAGTATATCCATCTGGCGTATATAACAATGTCAATAAGATTTGAGTTCTTAACAAGAATAGTGACCACACACTCTCTCTCTAGTAATGTGGACTTGTCCAAACAATCCTCATAGAAGACAGAGGAAGATGCTACGCAGGTGTATCTAAGATTGATCTTTTTTCTTGTTGTTGCTGTGACATAGTAATTGACTCCCTAATTATAAATGATCACAATGCATTTACAGTGCAGACAGACTTAAAGAGTTTTCTATACAGTATTATAACCGGTATTTTTGTGATTAACCATTCAACTTTAACATTGCATTATTATAAAGATTTTTTAAGTCTGTATAAAATACTGTATTTTCTATTCAGAGGGTGGCATTAAAACTTTACTCTTATTCATAGACGGTTTTTGAGCTGTAATAGATAAGAGAGTGAGTTCAAACTGCTAATTTTCTTCCTGTAGTTTATAGTTTGGATAAAACAACCAGTCAAGTACAATTTTAGTTTTATGCACATATGTCTATCCAAACCACATATATTCATGCTTGCATATTCCTCATGCTTTAATCAACTTACTGAGCTAACCTGCAAGAATCATCTTAACATTTCGTTTAAAGATATTTCCTCTGTAAACTGACTGCTTCTCAAATACAGTTTTTTTTCCTGGAGATTTAGAAGCATCTCAGAGTGACATTACAATTAGTTCATGTTAAGAGCACTTAAAACTTAATGAACATTAATGTGTGATCATCCAACTAGTGCTAAACACCCTTTAGGCATCTTAAAGTTATGCCACTTTGGGCAAGGATTATCTTTGAGCTGGGCTACCTAGCTTGAGTTAATTTCTGGCTGCTTACTTGAGATAAAACCACCAATCTGCAGTCTTCCACTGTCCCAGGAGGCACTGGTCCTAGGTGGAACTGGCTATCATTCAGAATGCTACAGCCCAAGATTGACACTGAGAACAGCTGAGCAACAGGTGGGCAGTGATGGGGTAAGAAGGGAGGGAGGGAAAAGGGGCAAAGAAACCCAAGAGAGCGGGGAGGAGGGGGAAGGGGGTGGAGCTTCTGTCTCTCTCCTTCCCAAATTACCTCAATTTCCAAATTGCTCCTCCACCCCCAGATCGCTCCCCTGCCACCCCATTTGTTCCCTCTGCTCCCAGATCACTGCCCTGCTGCCCCAATCAGCCCGACTAGCTAAAGTCCAAGAGGTGCCTTCCTGCCTGCTCCTGGGATCATGGCAGACCACACCACCAGTGCACCCCGATTCAGTCCCCATCAGGCCCTGCAACTGAAGGGGAGGTGGAGGGGAAGGGGCCAGGGGGAAGAGCTACCAAGTAGCTGTGAGGCCTGCTGGGGGCTGGATCTGATTGCCCAGGGGCAATATGGGTTGGATGTCCACCCCTCCCTCTGCTGCCACCACTGCTGCTCTCAGGCTGATCGGGATGGCAGGGCAGCAAACCTGGGGTGGTAGGGCAATTTGGGGGCAAAGGTGCTGATCATGCGGTGGAGGGGGTAATCAAGGGCTGATAGGAGGCAGAGGGAGTGATCCAAGTAGCACAAGGGAGCCCTTTCCACCCCCCTCCTCCCTGGTCCATACTGTGGCTAGAGAACCAGTGAGCAAGGCAGGCACAGCACAGACGAGGGGTGCACCAACAGAGATTTTTTAGGCCAATACCGATGGCCGATTTTTAATGAGCCATATCAGCAGATACCAATCCAATTCTAATATGCAGCCCCTCAGCGTGGAGAGCAGCATCTGGCTGGTAAGTCTGCTGTGGGGGAAGGGGCATGGGGAAGGGTAGCAGATACAGGAGGGCATGCAGGGTGTGTGCCCCTGGATCTGCACATGGGGCAGGCTGGGGCTGCACTGGGCTCTTCCCAACAGGGGTCTGGGCCAGGCTGCACTTGGGGCATGCAGCAGCAGTGCTTGGGGGGGGGGAAGCCCCCCCAGCACCATCCACCTTGAGTGCACCCTGGCCCAAACCCCCCGCAACAGGAAAAGCCAGACGCAACTCTGGCCCCAGGCTGCAGTGTCAGCCCACCCCGCCCCATACACAGATCTAGGGACATTCACCCCCCATGCCCTCCAGGGTACGTACAGTGGCAGGGGCCGGCCCCCCCCCCCCCCACCCCCCCGCACCGCCGCGGGGCGGGAGCCGCCCCCCCCTCCTCACACCCCCCAGATGAGCCACGGCTCCGTCCCATGCCCTACCTGGGCAGTGCCTGCCCTGTCCCAGCCCCACTCCCTCCATCACCACAGGAACCTCGATCTGCACCCCACCGGCTTCCCTTCCTTCTTCCCTTGCCCTTTCCCCCACAAAGACTTACCAGCCAGACCCAGCTGCTCTCCACGCTGCCAGGCTGCACTCCTGGCTGTCTGCATGCTGCACTGCAGCTGTGCACGTGCATGTGGCATTTACTGGCCACATTATCAGCAACATCAGACAAAAAAAATGCTGATTGCTAATACTCTCAATTTTCCTCATATCGGTGATCACTAGCACTAGTTAACCATAACACAAAGTAATATTCCCTAGAATTACCACTTACTAACTCTAACATGTAATTTCACCCTCAACAAACATGTTAAAATATTTGTGTTTAAATAAAAATATGAGAACTTACCATTCTTGATGAATAAATTTAATACTGCCAGTACACACACATGGATGATAGAGCGGTTTCTCAGGTGTTCCCTCAGACCGACATACCCTGCATATATCTGCCGGCCAAATCAAGAACCTTATTACACTTTTGTTAAATAAAAAAACCTCATTTAATATTAAACTATATTAAGATTTCTAAACAGAAGAGTTATGTTGCTATCGTCAAGGACCATGCCATATAGCAAAATAGAACTGTACCAATTTAATGTGAAAGAAGCTGAACACACAGACAAGATGCACATAACAGAAGAAAAAGGTTCTATGAGCACAAGAAGGACAGAACAAATTTCTGCTCCTTCTTCCTAAGCACACCATCTGTCATGCACACAAAAGTTACAATATTTTGAAAGTTCTAGAATGAACTTGCATATACAAGCACACAGGTGCTGAGGGTACAGGCACAAGCATCAGGATATAAAGATTTTTGTATGGCTAAAATGGCAACATGCATGTATGGGTCATTTGACAGCATACGTCGATGTGCCCAAAAGTTTCTGCTTCACTTGGGATTGAAAACTGAGAATGGTTTAGCTTAGGTAAAACTGTAACTAAAGTCAAGGAGAACTGGTATTTACAATGCCTGCTCTCAGGCAACCACAGAGCTAGTTGTTTGGGATACTACCCAGGGCTGTAATAAATAAATATCTCGCTGCTCAGGAAGAAATAATAATAATTAAAAAAAGACACACAGCTAAGTGAGAAAAAGTAGAAAGGTACCCTGGAGCAGATGGTGTGAGCAGGCAAAAGCCACTGACCATTCAGCAGTGATTGAGAGGATTAAACCTTGAGATGCAGCAAGAGGGTGCATGACTTCTCCATGTAGCCAACATTCAAGTACACTGAACCCAAGCTATACCATGTAAGATTTGGAAAAGTCACTTTCGCTTTATTTTGCCTTCCTAAAACAAGTGCCCGGTGCCCCATGCTGCAGCCGCCCCCATCCCGCTGCAGCCCCACAGCAAGGCAGCGCCTGCTCCCCCGGCCAGTCTCTCCCGGCCGGGTCTCAAAGCCTGAGGGGGCCGCTTCTCATGTGCTGCTGGGGACGGGAGGAGGAGCCCGGCCAGGTCTGCACTGGCCAGCAGAAGCAGCGGCGGAGCCGTGCGCCGCTCGGGATGGGACGAGCCCGGCTGAAGCAGTAGGGGCTCCGCTGCACTTTCCCCCCCTCCTGCAGCACCGTGTCAACCCGGGCATGGCACCAGCAGGCCGGGTGGGCCCCAGGTTAACCCCAGCCTGGCCTCGTGGCTCCTCAGCACCTGGTCAACCTGGTTGTAGCCAAGCGGCTCCTTTAGCACCATGTCAACCCGGGCATGCATGCCATGTCAACCAGGACCATGTCAACCCCTGCAACTTCATTGGTGTCAAAGGTCACATGACAACTTCCTGATACGATACCACTTCCTGTGACGTCTTTGAATATGGCTCACTGGCCCACTGGGCGATAAAAAGTTTGTGATCCGGCACCACATTCAAAAAGGTTGGACACCCCTGGTCTAGAATATCCTGAAATACCTTTTTAAGTTACAGAAACATCATCCTCCAGCACAAACTGGAAGATACTATCTAACAGTCTGAACCTTCCAAATAGCATCTGTAATAGATGCCCATATAGCTGTGATCTTCTGGTGATGGAGAAGTTTGCAGAACTACAGTTCCATAGTGAGCTGATACCATATTTACTGAAATCCAAGATAACCCTGAATTTAAAACAGCCCACCAATAATTAGATTCTATACATGGAAAGTCTATAACTAGTTATTTTCCAGGCATAGAATCTAATTATTGAAAGGTTATCTTTAATTCATCCTCCCCCACCTCTGCATGAGGACATGCAGTGGGGAGGCAGATGGAGTGGATGTAGCAGCTTGTCCCCCTGCCCTCTCTTCCCCCAGCCTCTGCTCCCCCGTCCACTCTCAGTCTTACCCTTCCTCCACTCCAGCAGGCTCCATCCCTATTCTAGCTTGGGGCATGGCCCCAGCCTAGCACCTCCCAGCCCAGCAGCCATGTGGTCTTCGCACCACTGCTACAAACTGGACTGGAGCCATGCTCAGTGCCCCAGGCTGCCGCAGGGACTAAGGCTGCCAGTGTGGAGCAAGGGTAAGTGGGGGGGGGAGGGAAGGCGGGTGGGGAAGGCAGGGGAGGAAAGGCTGCATTGGGGGAGCAGAGAGGCAGCAGGAGAGTGGGGACAGCGAGCAGGAACCTGAGCTGTCTGTCCTCATACTCGATTCTAAGACAAAATCTTGTTTTAGAATCGAGTAAATACAGTAATTAGTAGGGAGAAAAATTAGGATTAAGATGCACACGCTAACAGTATATGTCTAGAGAGGGCAGGCACCAATTGCTTAGTGCATTTTTGGAAGTAGCTTTTAAAGAGTTATCAGCTACTAGATTTCAAATACTAGCGTGCTGTTGAGTCCAGAGTAAAGCAGTAACTGTAAGGGTGAACCAGGGTTTGAAAAGCACTCACCATAAAGTGCCGTGTACGTTTTTAAGTGTTATTAAATTTGAAACCAATGCAATCATACTACAGAAGCACTCATAAGATCTCACTATACTATGGGTTCTATACAGCAGTGCTGCTCTTCAACATAATTACAATTCACGATGACAAATTAGGCTTCAATGCTTCAAATAGTTATGTACGATTAATACTGTGTGTGAATAAACCTACTGGCTTAAGGAAAACTACTGATGCTTAAGTGTTTACAGGACTGGAGACTAAACTGAGGCAAAACATAACATCTGTGCCAAAAAGAAACAAACATTAAAACAAGATCCACATAATTCAAACAGTACCCAAATTAAATTGTAAATCTTGATAATCTGATGTATTTCAATTTTTTTTTTAATTCTTTATTAAAATAAAATCCCCTCTGATGTCTTAACATCTGCCCTCCCCCTCAGGAATAGCTACCCTGGATGGCTACATATTTTGTTCATCCCCTAACAGCAGTTATAACTCAAGAGTTAGCACTGGTAGCTCCCATTGAGGGGGAAGAGGGGGGGTGAGAACCCTCTCTCCCACTTCCTTTAGACAACAGACCACACCCTGCACATAACACCCCCTGCTTTTGAATGCAACAAGGAAGCAAACAACATTTCTGACAAGCTCTGACCTATTAGCAGAGGTTAACCCCTACACCTCAGATGCAATACAGCAGAAAGTCCAATCTTTTGGTTATGGGAAGTGTGCTCCATTATCACTAACTGTTGTCACTCGGGTCTGTCTACGCATTATCTGACCCTACAAAGTCACCCCCCTTGTCTGCACAATCCCCATCCAGTTAGATTCCCACTGACATGGAACAGCTTGAAGCCCAGAACTGGTGCCATCAGAAATACAAAGGCTGCAAAAAAAAGCACTCGTCTTAGGAAAAAAGGGTGTGTTCAGCCACATATGGTTGAAGATCAGCTTTGCAGGACATTCTGAAGGAGCCTAGCTAGTGTCCCCATCTCCAAGCTACAAACAGCTTCTTTGACAGCAGACAAGTCTTGAGGATGTTGAATCTTCTTAAAGGAAAACTCCCACCATTTAAAAGTTAACTGCTGTGAAATGTTCACAAATGCTAACTTCAAGAAACAAATGTACTGACTGTCCTTCAATAAAACTCTGGAATTTGATAACAAATAAACCTCTAAAACAAACCAGTGTTCTGAAATGTACTGTGCACATCTTACATACCAAATTCCAGGTATTTACTGGAAAGTAGAGGTGCACTGATGCATCAGTCCAACATTAGATTGGCACCAACATAAAAAAAAATTTCTGTATCGGAAACTGACACGATGCAGCCTATAATTTGTCCAATAAATGCCAATGCGTGTGCACAGTTGCAGCGCAGCACGTAGGCAGTGAGGAGCAGAGCCGGCAGCATGGAGTGCTGCATGCAGCTGGTAAGTCTGGTGTGGTGGAAGGGGAAGGGGGAAGGAGGGAATTGGAGGGGCATGGGGGGGGCGCAGATCAAGGCCCCCATGATTAGGGAGAGGGTGGGTTGGGGGTGCAGGACAGAGATGCGGCTTGTCGGGGGGGAGAGGGATCTAGGGGTCCCTGGCCCTTCCCCACCATGCCGCCAGACAAGCACGAGATGAGACATGCCTATCCCATGCCTGCCCTGGCCCCAGCCCACAGCTGCAGCCCACCCTGCCCCACACAGATCCCAGGGGGCACACGCTCCTCCCTGTCTCCCAGACAAGCTGCTTGCAGCTCTGTCCCGTGCCTCTCCCCGCCCTGGCCAGTCAGCGCCTGCCCCTGCCCCAAACCCATTCCCTCCCTCACCACAGGGGCCTTAATCTGCCCCCCTCCACACCCCTTCCACCGCATCAGATTTACCAGCTGAAGAGCTGTGTATTGGAAGTTGGAGCGGTCTCGGCTCATATGCCTCCTTAAAAATTGGCTATTGGTATCAGCCCCCAAAATCTCTATCGGTGCACCCCTACCAGAAAGGCTTTAATAATTCATCTAGCAAGGCTTGTCCACATTTTAAAAAGTTAGGCACTGCTGGTAACAGATACCCAAAAAAGCATAAGATGAATTTCCATTGTGTATTACCACAACTCAAAAAAATCGACAGCCATAAGGAAAAAAAAGGCTTTAATTAGCTTTGGTATTAACTGCTGAGTGTATTAAGTAGAGAAAGTAAGGAAACATTGACTTTGTACCAGTAACTAGTTTTTGGCAGAATAACAGAATAGAGATCTACTGTGAATCACCCACTCCCATTTGATACAGCACATGCACTCTTGTAAACAAAACAAATCCTACTGCAAATTACTGCAAATATTGGCATACTGTGCCTAATTTCCATTGTTTCTCTTTAGAAATTTAATTGTATCACATGTGTCATAGCTACCCACCCAGTCTCAAAATTCAACCCTTAAGCAATGATTTAGGTAACTGAGACTGAAGCATGTTACTCTCAATCAAGTATTTAGACTGGTTTTGTGGGAATTTCAAAATGCAAAATTTTGTGGCAGACAAACTAATGGCAACAGAGCTTACAGATTTTAGAATCAGAGTGATGTGCACAGCAGACCAGTAATTTAAATTTGTTAAATAGCTACTCAGAGAGGAATTTACAAAAAAAAATAAAAATCAACAATGGTAGTATGTTGAAACAAGCAAACTGCCCATCATATAAGATGGATGGGGGGGGGGAGGTAGAAAATCGGGCAGGGACCGAGTGCTACCACCAAGCGCCCGCTCTGCCTTCATGCGCCCTCCATCCCCCGGTCCAGCCCCATGCACCCCTTCCCCTTCCACCCTGCATTGCTGCAGGCTCCCAGGAACAGAGGAGGAGGGGAGCTTGCATACAGCGGCAGCCACCAACATAGTTCCCCCCTGCCGCCAGTCTTCGTCCAGCTGCACACAACATCCCCCCCTCCTATCCCTTTCCTCCCTCCCCACCACCTCCCCCTCTCTGCCAACATTTGTCAGGGCTGGGCAGGGGTGACAGGAGGGGGTGGAGTATAGAGACACCACCAAAAACACCCCCAGTCCTCATCCCCCTCCCTCCTTCCCCTCTTCCTCACGGCCTCCCCCTCCCTCCAGGAGAGGGAGGGCAAGGACTGAGTGCTGTTACCAGCCGTGCTGTGCCGCCACTGCCTCCAAGACGCAGGCAAAGCCCCGCCGGGGGGGGGGTGCGCGCACGCGCAGAGAGCAAGGCCAGCACTGCTGGCCTCGCCCCTCACTCCATCCCCTCCATCATGGTGGCACCCTGCTGTATGCATCTTCCTATGCAGAGCACTCCAATTGGCTGTTTCAGTCAGCATCGTGATTGGCTGCTGAGAAAACCAGAGCGCTCATAAAGCATTACAGACAGACAGATACACAGATTAAGGTTTTTATTATATTAGAATTACAAAGAGGTAGGACAGACAGCACTCATATTTGCCCACTAACGTCTTATCCAGTTCTGGGTGCCAAAAATTAAGGTATTCAAGAACTTAAAGAACAAGATATACATGCCACTAGCAATAGAAATTGTCTTTGGTAATGGACAAAGGTATCTAACCTAGGAATTTAAAACACTTTCACTTGGATTCACAAACATAAGGGCTTTGAACTTTTTATCTGCGAAGACCTAACTCTCAAGGATGTTTGCTGCAGCTACTCAGAGCTTTCTTTAAAAAAAAAAAAAAGTCAGCTGAATTTAGCTGAAGGCCTATAAAATCCACTTCATACACTAAATACACCAAAGTTTGACAAGGACCAGAACACAGTTATTTACATGTCACTGGACATTTTGTTGAGGTTTGTTTTGGCTGTTATTGAGGTCAGTATGGTATTTAGCAACTGGCCTACTAAAGAAGGATAACGAAAGTTACAGTAGGGTAATCGTCAGATGTTGAAAGTAGAAATGCAGTTTAGAGTACCTATTTAATCTGGTACTAGTAGCACTATAAAAATAAAATCAAGTTATCTAGGTGATAGTCTGAATATACCGCTTTCCATAAAAGTATACAACCTTGGGATTAAAATAAGGCTATGCACTTACACCAAATACACTATTACAGGGACATAATACAAATATTCAGCGCTTGTGACGCACAATCCAGAGCACTGTCAGTGAGACGATATTAGCAGCCCTGAAAAAAACTAGCTCCCTTTATTTTCAAGGCTTCTAATTTTCAGAGCTGCCAATATCACAGTTCACCTCATGCTGCTGAAGCAGGAATAATTTAGACAGCCTACTACACCTACATGTCATTAGGTTTCAGTTGGTGCCGGTCCTAACGTTAGCCAATAATCCCCACAGTGTATCTTTGGATCACACTTTAACTGTAAGGCGCCTGCACGAGACGCCAACTGGCTGCCAGATGAGGAAATGGTGGCAAGCCTGAGGGCTGCAGAAGGGGTGTGCGAGGCAAACCACAGGCTGAGGTAGCCATCACCCTCTTTCAAGCCACATTGTCTATGCGAGCCTGCGGCCCTTCTCCATCTGCCCAGCTCCCCTAGCAGCCTCTGCTCCTGCAGCAGCACAAAGGGGCGGGCAGGAGTGTTGTGGGGCCCTTCCGCTGCTCCAGGTTTCCTTTCCAGGGTACCCCCCCCCCGCATCAGACAGGAGACAAAGGAACCAGCACGACCCCCCACGTGCCTGTACTGAAGTGGGGAGGCCTAAACCCCCGTGTCCCGTCCCCCCCAGCCACTAGGGCTGCTCCTGAAGAAAAATCTGTGCTAGGAGAGAAGCAATGAGGGCCCTCAGGGAAGGCAGTAAGGGGGGAGGGGGGGAAGGTGGCATCTCCCCGAAGCCTCGCCCGCGCCATGGGAAAGGAGCAGGGACACAACACCCCGCCACCCCGGCCAGGAGCGCTGCACGCCCTTCCCCCGCCCGCGCCCAGCTCCACGAGGGGAGCGGGCCTGGGCGGAGGGAAGGGGCCGGGGCTGCTGCGCTGC
>NW_005841919.1:2110526-2122387 GCF_000455745.1 Alligator sinensis
CCCTCCCCAAGGCCGCGTGGAAAACTGCAGTTAGGCGCCCCCGGCCCTGGCTCGGGGGTCCCGCTTGGGATCACTCCTCTCCCCACTGCCCGCGGTGTCAGCAGCGGAGACACAGCCCATAATTGCCACCTACAGAATCTGCAAAGGCCGCAGCTTCCTGGCAAGAGCTCTCGCATAGGCGACTGGCAGGGAGGATACATACCCCCTGTAACAGGGCTCTTTTTCTGCGGGTGCTCGCCAGGCACCCACGCTCGGGGGTCCCGCTTGGGATCACTCCTCTCCCCACTGCCCGCGGTGTCAGCAGCGGAGACACAGCCCATAATTGCCACCTACAGAATCTGCAAAGGCCGCAGCTTCCTGGCAAGAGCTCTCGCATAGGCGACTGGCAGGGAGGATACATACCCCCTGTAACAGGGCTCTTTTTCTGCGGGTGCTCGCCAGGCACCCACCTCTGCGGGCTTTTGTGGGTGCCCTTCCTGACTCCAGTCGCCCATCTCCCGTGGTTCAGCAAGGGGGAAGGAGAAATGTCCAGCTGGCAGGCATGCACAGCCCACACCTGCCTTCCACTGCCTGCCACAAAACGCACCCCCTCCTCTGATCAGAGCAACTGCTGGGTCTTGGGGCAGCATTTCATAATGCGTTTGGTGACTGGATGGCCCACGGGTCCCAACAGCCTTGAGATCTCACCAGAGTTCATCAGATCCAACCAACCGCTAAAAGTTTGGTTTCAACTGCATGGTGCTTTCAACCAGCAGAAGTGCCCCATTAAAGCATAGGATGTGACAGTTGTAGTTTTGACTCTTAAATACCAAGTGCAGTGCAAAACCACAGCCCATATTTTATGAGGTTGCTTTTTTTGGTTTCAGCAGCGTGAATACCCAACATGGGACCATTAGAGCCACTGGTGGGCTGTGCTATGCCCTTGAGGCATAGCAAGAATATCCCAGAAAAATGAGTAGATGGTATGCATCCCTTACAGCTCTAAAATGATTGGGTAATACAGTTGAAATACAAAGTGTTTTAAATGCTGTGGAACAATGCATCTGGATATCTGGTTGAGCTCAGAAAGGCTGACAAAGGGCATTTAGTAATGTGGTCTGTAGTCTTGCATGTTTCTGATTACATTTCCACAAGGGCACCTCAGCTTTGCAATAATAATAATGTTACCAACCTCCTTTCAGAGCGCTGTCACAAGCACTCTGATAACTAAACCCTGTTACATGGTGGAATAGTGCGTGACACTATTACGTGGTGGAATAGTGCCCCACATACGCAGGTTTTATCCAAATACTGCTACCTTCTTTCTGGGCCCACAACCACATTTTTATTTGGGCCCAACCTTGACTCCACTCTTTCTGACCTCAAAAAATGCATATTGCTCCCCATTCAATCAAGATCAAACGCAGCTGATAGTTTGATCTACCTTGTCCATGGGTTTAATTTTTAAATTGCCTTCTTCAGATGTCTCCTTTGGCTCTCCATCTGTCGTCCTGTAAGATAAGAGTTTCTTGCCAGCACAGCTTAAAAGCTTGATATAATTCTATCCTTCTCTACTGCTCCTCGGCCAAGTGTCACCTTCACTCTGACAAAGCTGTGACCACCCATTTGTCAGCTTTTTGCACCATTACCTCTACACTCACCTTCACAAAGTGCCCTATGCATAGTATGACTTCCCTGTGGTCAAGCTTATTCTGAGTCTGTTTTAAAGAACTATTCTGCTTACAGCGAGTAAATTGGAATTGTCTCTTCTTTGGCTATTCCTCAATACAATGATGATGTCTGCTCAGAGGGGGATGAGTTTTAAGATAGCTGAGGAATCCGATCCGTGCCCTGCAAGTTTTTCCACAGTTATGGCAAGTGGTGCCTTGAGGGGAGGGGCACAGCTGTTGGCCAGGATGTTGTGTGCCTTCCTTCTTCCTCTGCCATTTCTCGGCTTCCTAAGCAAGATGGTTCTCTTTGAAGTGGGCTGTAGCTTGATGTATGGTGCAGTGCCACTGAAACCTGTTACCAGCCACCACTTCCCAGTTTATAAGGTTGATGCCACCCTTCTTAAGGTATGCTTTCAGGGTATCCTTGTAGCACTTCCTCTGTCCTCTATGGGTCCTCTTACCATGACTCAGTTGAGAGAAGAGGACTTGCTTCGAAAGATAAATGTCAGTCATCCTCACGCAGTGGCCAACCCAGCGGAGTTGGTGTTTCATGATCTTTACCTCAGTGCTGATTATGTTAGCTGCAGAGAGGATGCTGGCATTGGTATAGTGGTCTTCCCATCTAATGCAAAGGATCTTCCTGAGGCAACGCTGATGGAGCCATTTCAGGCACTTGAGATGGTTTCAATATGTCACCCACATTTCGTACCCATAGAGGACCATGCACTGCCTTGTGGACCAGGATCTTAGTTTCTATCTGCAGATCTCAGTTGGCTAAAACAGGGTGAAGCAGCTTTCTGAAGGATATGCTGGCACAGCAAATCCTATGTTCGATTTCTACATCAAGACTGACTGACTGGGGAAGGTGGCTACCAAGGTATGGGAAATGCTGGACATTTTCCAGAGGTTCTCCACCAATGATAATTTTTGTGGGGAGGGGTGCAGCTTGTGCTGCAGCAGGTTGATGGAGCACCTTGGTCTTCCCAATATTAAGGGAGAATCCCATGCTATGATCAACACCTGAAAACAGTCAAGGGTGGACTGCAGATTGGTCTCAGTGTGCACAAGGATAACACAGTCAGTGTACTGAAGGTTGGTGACGTCAGTCTTGGTAACTTTTGTTTTGCTGTGAAGGCACCACAGATTGAAAACCTGACTCTGCATTCGATACTTATCTCCAGTTCCGGGAGCAAGGTGGTCATGGATAAGAATCAAGATCACAGCAAGATAGATGGAGAAAAGTGTTGGGATGGTGACGTAGCCCTGCTTAACACAAGTACGGATGGTAAATGGGTCTGTCTCTGATCCATTGCAAAGGATTGTGACAGTCATCCCATCATGGACCTGAGGACATCATGGTAGCCCGAGGACACTGATGAACTTCAATGGACAACCAAACCTAGCCAGCACCTTCCAAAAGACTTCACAATCGATGGAGTTGAAGGCCTTGGTTAGGTCAATGAATGCCATAAACAGCATCTGGTCTTGCTCTCTACACTTCTGGATCTCTCATGCAACAAAAGAATGCCAGTAGTACCCCAAGATCCTGGATACCCCAGGATACTTCCAAGATCCTGAGGAAAGGAAGGATGGAGAGCAGCAGAGTAAGGATCCTGGACTTCAGGGCTAGGGACAGACATTACACGTAAACCAGTTTAAGTGATCAGAAACTGGTTTAAACCTGTAACAGAACAGACAGTGCACATACACCAGTTTGAAAATGGCTGAAACCGGTTTGAGATATACCTGGTTGAATGTAGTATCGGACTTAACTGATTTGGGTCAAACCAGTTTATGCAGTGTCTGTCCAAGACCCCTTCCTGGTTTAAGTTAAACCAGAGTCCCCCAGTATCCCAGATGCTTTGCAGCCCTGGGCTGGACTTGTTGCACAAATTGCCAATTGCTCAAATCACAAACGATGACACCAAACTTTGGGGCAAAGCATCCATACCTGAAGACGAGGGCAATCCAGGCTGACCTGGACAGGCTCAGCAAATGGGTGGACGAGAACCCGATGGTGTTTAACACTGAAAAATGCAAGGTTCTCCACCTTGGGAGGAAAAACCTGCAGCATCCTTATAGGCTTAGCAGTGCTACACTGGCTAGCATTACGGAAGAAAGAGACTTGGGGGTCATCATTGATCACAAGATGAACATGAGGCTGCAATGTGATGCTGCGGCTAGTAAAGCGACCAAACGCTGGCTTGCATCCATAGATGCTGCTCAAGCAAATCCTGGGACGTCATTCTCCCCTTGTACTCGGCCTTGGTGAGGCCGCAGCTGGAGTACTGCGTCTAGTTTTGGGCCCCACAATTCAAAAAGGATGTGGAGAAGCTTGAGAGAGTCCAGAGAAGAGCCACGCGCATGATCAGAAGTCAGGAAAACAGACCTTATGACGACAGGCTGAGATCTATGAGGCTCTTTAGCCTGGAAAAGTGCAGGCTCAGGGGTAATCTGATGGCCACCTATAAGTTTATCAGGGGTGACCATCAGTATCTGGGGAAACATTTGTTCTCCAGAGCGCCTCAAGGGATGACGAGGTCAAACGGTTATAAACTACTGCAAGACCATTTCAGGCTGGACATAAGGAAGAATTTCTTTACTGTCCGACCCCCCAAGGTCTGGAATAGCTTGCCATCGGAGGTGGTTCAAGTACTTACATTGAACACCTTCAAGAGTAAATTGAATGCTTATCTTGCTGGGATCCTAGCTGACTTCCTGCCCTTTGGGCGGGGGGCTGGACTCGATGATCTTCCGAGGTCCCTTCCAGCCCTAATGTCTATGAAATCTATGAGACCTTATGAGGGGGATAAGGCAAAGTGCCGCGTTTATTGATTAAGTGCTTAATACACACACACACCACATTCATACCCCAATTTCTGTTCTACACTGGTATACATTACCAGTCTTATCAGTGCTCGGATCAAGTTAGTGGCCAGTCAAGTTGATCGTGAGTGGGAGCAGGCTCCTTGCAGTCCATCTTATCAGTCTTATCATCTTATCCGTGCTTTAGGATGACATGCAGAACAATACCCAAAATCAGTATGTCTTGCCCCATCTTTTATAGCCTTGTCAATTCACTAGTCCTCTGGGCTTTTGCTGTGTTATCACTGTGTTCTTTCTTGAAGGTCAATTGATGTTGTTCTCTCGCTGTTCTGTGGTGGATTCTTCTTGTTTTCGTCTTTTATCTGTCTGCATTCTTCAGCCAGTCGCCAGCTGATGTTTTCCTTTTCCACAGACACTCCCACCCATTCTCGCACACATAGAGCCTACTAAGGTTGAGCATTTATGTCAAGCTACAGAGCAATACAAAATGGAGTTTAAGGCAGTGCAAAACTCAAGAAAATGCATAAGATTAAGGCAGTAGGCAAAAGTCTATCTCCATCTTATTTACCTAATATAAATCTGGTATTTATGCCTTTTGCATAACAGGCTGTCTGCTCCAGAGCAGGATTGGCCCTGCCCATCTGCTCCTTAGCTGGAGCTCCAGGAGAGACTGCAGACACAGCAGTGTCTGCCTGGCTTCCCCCTGTGCCCCCCTCACCACTCCCTGCTCAAGCAAGGATTCCCCTTTCCCCCCCTCCCACAACATGGACTGTAGCCAGCATGTGGTATGCTAGCTTAATGCTAAGAGATGTCTGTGTAAGACAGACAAGACAAAGGCTTAGGGCTTTTTAGAGTCTGCTTAGGGCTGTTTGGAGCTAATCAACAGGTCAGCTGGTAATGTCCCTCCCTTGCTTCCTTGGAAAAAGTTGTTTAAGAAAGGCTGGAACTAATGAAAGAGGCTTTTGTTTTCTTGATGGGGTGCTAAATGCTATTATCAACTCTCTGCTGGCTTCCTCCGTGCTGAGGAGCAGCAAGGGGGTGGGGGGAACCCCTCCCTCATCACAGCATCCTGCCAGGGCCTGGCCACACACCCCCCCCTCAGCTCACCACTGTGGAAAGGAAGGAAGGACTGCTGTAGTGCCCCTGGCTTCTAACCTGAGCCACTGCAAGCATGTACCTGCATTTTCTCAGTCCAGAGGGAATGTCTGGACACTTGCAAACTGGTTCAGCCTATCCAGGTTAGTTTAACCTGCAAAGATTGAATCAATTCAGGCTCAGGCTTTTTGAATGTCTGTCCCTAGCCCGGAAAACCAGAATTCAACTTGCTTAGGGAACTCACAGGATCCTCTGGGAAGCCAATCTGAGGGGAAGAGGACTCCAGGAGAGCTGAATATACAAGAATAAACTATCCTGATGCACAGGAAGACCAGCTTGGCTTAGCAGGGAACTCTTCAGTAAACTAAGTCACAAAAAGGAAGCTTATAAGAAGTGGAAACTTGAACAAATAACTAGGGAGGAGTATAAGAGCATTGCTTCAGCATATAGGGGTGAAGTCAGGAAGACCAAAGTGCAATTGGAGTTGCAGCTAGCTACAGATGTGAAGGGTAACAAGAAGGGTTTCTACAAGTATTTGGGTAGCAAGAGGAGGATCAGGGAAAGTGTAGGTCCCTTACTGAATGGAGAAGGCAACCTTGTGACAGAGGATGCAAAAAAGGCTGAAGTGCTCAATGCCTTTTTTTGCCTCAGTCTCCACAGGCAAGGTCAGCCCCCAGACTTGCACTGGGCAGCACAGTTTGGGGAGGAGGTGAGCAGTCAACAGTGGTGAAAGAACAGGCTAGGAACTATTTAGAAAAGCTGGACATAAACAAGTCCATGGGGCTGGATGGGATACACCCAAGGGTGCTGAGGGAGTTGGCTGATGAGACTGCCAAGGCACTGGGCATCATCTTTGAAAACTCACGGCAATCAGGAGAGATCCCAGATGATTGGGAAAGGGCAAACATAGTGTCCATATTTAAGAAAGGGAAATAGGATAATCCAAGGAACCACAGATCAATCAGCTTCACCACAGTCCTTGGAAAAATCATGGAGCAGGTCCTCAAGGAATCCATTTCTAAGCCCTTGGAGGAGAAGAAGGTGATTAAGAACAGTCAGCATAGATTCACCAGGGGCAAGTCATGCCTGACCAATCTGACTGTCTTCTATGACGAGGTGACTGGCTCTGTGGATCTGAGGAGACTAGTGGATGTAGTATACCATGATTTTAGTGAGGCTTTTGATATGGTCACTGTGAGGGATTCTGTCTAGTTTCTCATTATATGTAAAACACAGTCGCCCAGATTGATCTCAAATTCCCTGATTTTTCCCCATTTCTTCTTTTTTCTTCAGTGGTGACCCCGGATCTCACCTTCCCAATCAGTTCCTCTCTCTTTCTGGCGCACCATGCCTCCTTCCCTGTTTTCATCCAGGGATCCTCTGCCCTCTCCCTCTCTCCGGGGCCACTCTAGCTTCATTGAGCAGCTGCTCTGGAAATGCGGATCCCTCCTTTCCTTTATTGGTTCTTGCCGGTGTTCGGTTCATACCGTCGTCAGCTCTCTCTTCATGACAGTCTCCCACAACATTCTTGTAGGCAAGCTAAGGAAGTATGAGTTGGATGAATGGACTATAAGATGAATAGAAAACTGGCTGGAGCATTGGGCTCAGAGGGCAGTAATCAATGGCTCAGTGTCTACTGGCAGCTGGTATCAAGTGGAGTGCCCCAGGGGTCGGTCCTGGGTCCAGTTTGGTTCAATGTCTTCATCAATGACCTGGAAGATGCCATAGAGTGTACCCTCAGCAAGTCTGCAGATGACACCAAGCTTGGGGGAGTAGTAGATACACTGGAGGGTAGAGCTAGGATTCAGGATGACCTAGACCAGGAGTTTTCAACCTTTTTTAAGGGTGGCCGGTCAACATGCCATTTATTTTTGCTGCCCTCCACTGGACTCTCTCTCACTTGCCCAAATCCTCTCTATACTGGGGAGCCAAAACTGAACATAGTACTCTAGATGTGAAGACTAGGCTGTTCTCAGTGGTGGCAGATGACAGAGCAAGGGGCAATGGTCTCAAGTTTCAGCAAGGGAAGCTTAGATTAGATATTAGGAAGAATTTTCTCACTAGGAGGGTAGTAAAACACTGAAACAGGTTACCCAGAGAGGTGGTGGAAGCTCCATTCTTGGGTGTTTTCAAAACCCGGGTAGACAAAGCTTTGGCTGGGATGATCTAGTTAGGGATGGTCTCACTTTGACCAGGGGATTGGGCTAGATGACCTCCTGAGGTCGCTTCCAACCCTAAATTTCTATGATTCTAATGCCATCTGGTCCTGACGGCTTATTGTTCTTGGTCTGAGTGATGGCCGCCAGACTTCCATGAAGGATGAGGGAAGACAAGCTCATCCTCATGGGTGACTTCAACACAAGAGTTGGCCGACACTCTGAACTCTAGAGTGGCACCATTGGGAAAGAGGGATTGGGGAAAGTCAATGCCAGTGGTATCCTCCTCCTTAGCAAATGTGCAGAGCATGACTTGTTCATCACAAATACCATCTTCAGATTGAGTGACAAATATTAGACCACTTGGGAAGGTTCACGCTCCAAGAACTGGTAACTTCTTGACTATATTATTGTCAGAGCCCTTGAGCCTGTGATCGTACTGATGTCTGTGTCACCTGAGTCCTGAAAGGTGCAGATGAATGTTGGGCGGACCACTGTTTAGTCAGATCAATCATGGACATGCATGCAGCTTGCACCACAACATCGTAAACAACTGAAAGGAATGTGGAAGAGGCACTCCAAGACCAAGCTAGAGCTGAGGCTCTTCAGCAACTCCTCCTGAGGGGTTCTCAGGCCTGCCTGATGACATCAAGGACATCCAGGCACATTGGGAGGAATTTAAGAACCTTATTCACAAGGCATGTGCTAAATTGGATACTGCACTTACCATCACCCAGATTGATTTGACGAGAATAACAAAGAAATCCTAGCACTTTTCCATCAGAAGAGAACCGTGTTCTGCAGTTGGCAAAATGAACCTCCAACCAGCAAAAATGAAAGGCTCATCAACGCTGTAGTTCAGAGGGGCTACAGGACATCAAGAACCAGTGGTGGCAATCAAAGGCCATGGAGATCCAGAGTTTTGCTGATCCACATGACATGAGAAACTTCTTTCAAGCAATAAAAGCCATCCATGGGCAATGCTGCAATAGCCCAACCCCCTTGTGATCCAGAACAGTTCCACCCTTCTCACGGATAATGTATCCATCAAACACCTCTGGAAGGAGCACTTCAAGATTCTACTTAACCATGAATCTGAGGTCTCAGCTGCCACCGAGTCTATTCCTCAATGCCCAGTAATAGAATCTCTTGCTGATCCTCCATCCTTCAATGGCCCAAATCTTATTTTCTCTCTAAGTGAAATCTGCTTTCCACCATGCTCTGAAAAATTGTTAACAGGTCAGCGTCTTTTACACACCTTAATCTCCGCCTTAAGATGAAGGGCCTTGTTACACATTGCACTTTGAACTGCTCAGTTGTTGATCAGTGTTAGTGCTACCTCAAGTTTCGAGCAGTCATACCTTCAGGCATGGGTGGGCAATTATTTCAGCTGGAGGGCCACTTAACATGTTTTGGTGAGCCGTTGAGGGCCACAAGGGTACCCCCACCCCCTGGTTGCCATCTTGGGACTGGAAGTCCCACCCCTAACCCCCGGAGGTAGTCCTTTTGGGAAGGGGGTTTGCCATCTTGAAACTGTTCCCCACCTGCACAGCTGTGACTTGCTACTAAAGGGCTGGTGAGCAGGGGTATTACTAGGAGCTACAACTGTGAGTTGCCACTATCGGGGTGGTGAGCCAGGACAGGCTTCTATCCCTGCTCTAGGTTGGGGTGTGTGAGAGATGGGTTGGAGGGAGGATGGAAAACATGAACCTGTGAGGTGGAGAGCTAATTGGATGGGAATGGGATGGGAAGTAGAAAGGAAAGGAAAGGGGGTAGGGAAGGGTGGTGAAATAAGGGAAGTCAGCCACTGCGCTGAAGGATAAAATAAAAAATAATTAAAACAAAGAAATAATAAGAAAGAAGTGGTAAATTAAAGACGGTCTCATGTTCTAATAAATTGGGATTGGAACATAGGGGGTGCTGGTCATGCTTCCTGGGGTGGCTGGGTGGTTGGAATCAGTGAAGGAAGGTACTTTTTTGAAGGAGCTACTGCCCCACCTCATGAGGATCCAATGCAGCCCCCTACCTTGTCCCCCTCCTCACCCCTCTAGAACACATTCCTGAACCTGTCCATGCCCTGTGACCTGGCTAGTTAACATGTGCTCTGCACGTTGTTTGCACCCCTAGGGGACGAGACCTCACACCCCCAGGGGTAGGAGGGGGAGTTGGCTTGGTATCAGAACCACCCCTATCCAGTGGAATTCAAGGGTTGGCAAGTTTGTTCACACAGAGCAGGCCCAACCCCCCACAGGAAGGCAGGGGAGAGGATACTGCATCCTAGGATGCTGGAGGACTGCAACTTGAGTGGCTCATCTGTGGAAAGTGGCCACATGTTAATGCAATGAGCTGGGCAACATGGATTAAACATAAATCTGCACTGGAGTGGTGTAACTTTAAGCAGCCTAAAGTGCTTAAAACTAGTTTCAGGTGTTATATGGATAATTCAGAGGTTAAGAGCTCCAGGAGCCACCTACAATTAGTATGTAACAAGGCCCTAAGTCACTTTAAGCAAAGGGAAAGAAGAGGAACCATGAACTGACTTTGCCAGAATGCCCTATGATTAATTTTATAATTGTTTAGACCAAGGCTGTTCAAGTGATGGCCCACAGGTTACACGTGGCTTATGAAGGGGTTAGTTTGCATCCCCCAGGGCTCCCACCCAGCCACCACTCCCACCAGCACTCTGGCTGCAGGCAAGAGGCTCTGGGCTCTCCCTCCCTCTGCCTTCTGCTTCCTATCCTGCCCCAGGGGATAGGGTGGAGCAACCTGGCACATCCTACAGTACTGAGAAAGCCTACCATGGTGTAGGGCTTCAGTGTGGCACAGTGTAGCAAGGGAGTCCATGCCCAGGGATCTGAAGGTAAGGCTGGGCCACCTGTGCCCACATGGATGTTGCAATGGGAGGCAAGTTACCCAGGCACAATGCAGTGATGGGGGCAGGAAGTGGTATGCCTGGTGCAGCAGGGGGCCCCACTGGTGCAGCTGGCAGAATGTGTGGCCCCAGGACACTAGGAATTTGGACAGCCATGATTTAAACATAAAAGCCTAACTAACATTTGGTTTCAGACTTGAGTTTATCATCTTACTGTTTAGTGCAATGTGGTTTGTCATGAGATTTTAACAAGAGTATTAGCAAGTTGAGAGGCATGATACACTGCTAATAAGGAATGTCTTCTGATAGGGTCAAAGTAGCTACATAATTGCAGCTCTCTTTCTCCAGGCTTTTAAAATAAGGATGTAACCACTTGCCAAGCTGACACAGAGGGTAGTTAGAATATTTATTGAGCTCACCTGGGGTTGTTACAGCAGTCACACTGATGTATAGCAATAAGTGCAAAAAGTACATGCAATCTGTGACATTCCAGCCTAATTCTTTGCAAGCTTTCATGTTTGTTTCAGCCATCTTGGAAGCTGTTGGATGAATCACCTCATATTTTGAAGTCCTTTGTCTGCAGAACAGGTCTGGCGCTGCTTCCCCTTACTACCATGACTGGATGGCCACTCCAACCTGCAAGATGGCCCTGTAACAGAAGTGCCTCTTCTGGGGTCCATCTATCGGTGACCCTGCCCTCCTGTTATGGGCCAACCGCCTGCCTTCTCTCCTGCCACGTCTTGTTAAATTATTTTGTAGATGGTAATTAGCAGGAAGCTGCCCATTTATTGCCCCGATGCCAGGAGTCGCTATCTGTGGCTCCTTTTCCTCCCCTACACTGCAGTCATGTCCCACTGACATGGTTTGATCTGGGCTTTCTTGTAATTTGGCCCCCCCTTGTCCTCCCTGGGCTTTCCGCAGCCCTGTCTCACACTGCGCCCTCACTGGCGCTCGAGGCTGGTGCACCCCAAAATGCTGCACCCTCTCTGGCACTGGGGTCTGTGCCCTCCAAGACTGTGCCCTCACTGGCACCGGGGTCCCCACTTCATAGTGGGTCCCAAAAATGAGGCCTCCTCCATCCCCTAATAGCCTCATCCAAACCACCGGTATTAAACAGCAAACACAAAATACAAGCCCCTGAGCTATAACAAACTTGAGCCGCCCGGCTATAACAACATCATTCAAGCCACCCCAGGGGTGTTCCATCCCTCACCAGTGTCAGAGGCTGTACCTGCATTCAGGCTTCTCCCCTTTGCTTACTCT
>NW_005841919.1:2122418-2185987 GCF_000455745.1 Alligator sinensis
TCTTTCCCCCTTGGCTGCTGGCGAGGGACTGCCCTCCTGGCTTCAGGCCTGGGACTTATGTGGGAGCCAGGTCCTGCCCCTTCCGGTCAGCTGACCAGGTGCAGGTGCTGCCAATTCCCTCCTTAACCAGTTGTCCCAGCAACTGGCACCTGGGTTCTTACCTCTGCTCTGAAAGTAGCAGGCACCTTATTGTCCTGCTACAGGCCCACTAATTGAATCTGCTTTTTCAGCTGGGACTACCCAAAAAGTTGGCTTTTGTTGCATGGCATCAACCATAACTTTCATCTAAACCACCTGTTGGCTCTCAGCTAATGAACACAAATGGTACCAATAAATACTCTAGCCACTCTACTGTGAATGATGCGAGCCATTTAATTTTTAGAGTAGGGATAAGCAATCTACAGTCCTTGGTCTGGACCCAGGCCATGGAGCCATTTGATCCAGCCTACAGACATGGGGCTTCAGCAGCTGGGAGCTTTGGCTACAGCACTTCCCTGTGCTGCAGGCACTTTCTCTGTACCACACTGGAGAAAAGTGCTAGTGGCAGCTGGGTCCTAGCACCTGCCTTTCCCCGACCTGAACTGGGTCACTCCATCCCACAGCTCAGAAAGGTTGGGATGCCTTAGAGTGTTTTTCCTTGATTGGCAAAATGCCTATACTTGTGTAACATTGCTTATGCTCTGCATGTTCAACTATGGCAATAGTTCGCAACCAGGGTCCCAAGGCACTGTGGGTGCTTTGAGAGCCCCCCAAGGATGCCATGCTAGGAGTACAAACACGATTCACAAAATAAACCCAGAAATTTCCAATAGAAATCCATAGTGTCAAAAACATTCTGACTTGCTGTAATCTTTCTGAGTTCTTTGCTTTAGAAGAACTGCTCTGCAATTTTTCTGTAGTAAAAAAAAAGAGTAATCATCAGGGTTCCTGGTTTTCTCTGTTTAAAAATCCCAAATCCTCTGATAAAAACAAAACCCAAAATTCTCCGAATAAAAACCCCAAATCCGTGTTTTTCCTTTGTTAAAATGAAACACCATTATATATATATGTATATGTAAAGGTGCTGAATGGTTTCCTCAGAGCTTGCAAGCTCAGTCAGGGTGTTTGCACTCTTGGGACAAGGGACAGCAGGCTGTGCATGCAGAATGCATGCATGTGATTGGACAGCTGTAACTCCAGGGTGGGAAGCCTGCAAAAAAAAAAACGGGGGAGACTAGCTGGGGAGAGGGTAGCTAAAGACATAGGCAACTGATGCCACCTTAGTCAGGGAGGCACATGCCCCCCCCCCCAACGACCAGTCAGCAACTGGGAGGGGATCCCCCCACAGCCAATCTCGCCAACTGGGGTGGAGGGAGCCCTGTGGCTGATCGCGCCAACCAGGAAGCAGCCATGGCACTCTCAGAAGTGGCCACCGTGCTTCATCCGGCACTCCTACTCCCCAGCCGGTGCTCGCAGGGGGGGCACCGGCTCTCCTGCCTGCCTCCCCTGCCCATTGCCTAAGTGGGGAGCATGGCCTGTCAGGGGGTGCACCCCCTATGCATCACCACTGGCTGAAGCTGTGTGGAGGTTTGCTTCTGAGGGGGCTGCCACCAGGGCAATTGTTTCTGGGAGGACGACTGGCAGAAGAATTGTTGATGAGTGAGCTGCTACTGAGGGCAGAGGAACCACCAACTAATGAGTACCCAGGATTGCCTGGTATCCTTTACTAAAGGAGGAGGGGTTGTGCAAACGGGTTCCCTTCCCCACTCTTAAGATCTCTGGGTGCAGGGAGTCAATGGAGGGAATCAGGGACAGGGGTTGCTAGAGGAGGTTCTCTGGGAGAGCTAAAGAAAGCAGCAGGGAATCATGGCTTTGTGGGAGCTCCAGCAGAGAGCTCAATAAAGTACAGCTGAGAAGGGGCACTCCAGGTGCCAAGCAGGGGAGATGACTTGTGAAGCATCTGGAGAATGGTGTGATTGATTGCAGGCATCCAGAAAAGACTGGAAAAAGGAAGAAACCCTTGTCTCTGGAGCAGCCACACCTAAGGTCCTGACAGACACCGCCATCTTCTGTCCTGATGATGGCATCGCCGCCCCTCTTCTGAGGCAGAGCAAGCGCCGCTCCCCGGGGCTCCACTGCAGCCACTCCACAGTGGGCTACTTTGCTGTGGGCAGAGTGATTTTGTGGAGATCTGCCTGATTAAGTGTATATACCTGTTACTTATAAATTGCCCAAGTGTTAAAGTTGATAACATAATTGCTTTTGCTATATGATAAGTGTTTGCTTTATCTGCTGGCATAGATTATTATTGAGCTCATTGAAAATATTTTGTTTGTTCATGGGATGTTGAATTTGTCAATCTCTCAGTTATTATTGTAAATAGTAAATTCTTGTAAATAGTTATTTAGTGTGGTCAGGTGTGGGGAGGACCATGGGAGAGCACTCCAATGAGTTGTGGCTCCCAGCCTGTAGACAGAGTAGGAGTAGACCGAGACCTACTGGCACCCCAGGATCCCAAAAATTTGGACGTGGCTGTAGGTAGTGCTGTCATCAGGTTTACATATATAGGTATCATGTAGGGTTACATATATATATGTATCATATCATTATGATTAGCAAGTGCTCAGCACCCATGGAGCTATGCTTACAGATGTTAAAAACTCCCAAAAAACCACACACTACTGAATGAAGCAGAGTGTGACTTTAAACCAGCTCTGCAGCATCTGTATAAACTGGGTGCTTCAGTGAGGCTTATTGCCGCTTTTAGCTAGAGCTGATTCAATCAACTATTAGATAAAAGCAGCAAAAAAGTCCCACTAAAGCACCCTATTTTTACAGATTCTGCAGAGCCAGGTAGAAGTAATACACTACTTCTGGGCATGCGCAGGGCTCGGCATGGGAATGTGCTGAGTTACAAGTAAAGTGCCAGTTTTTTGGGTTGGTTTTTTTGGTGGGGCGGGGGGTTTATCTATAAGCACCCACTGGCAAAAAACAAAGTTGGTGCCTATGCACCCTGCATCCTGCTCCCCACAGCCCCTTGCAAGCTGGAACTCAGCCAGCCTTCAAGGGGAAACGTGAGGTTTCCTGTCATTGTTGCCATGTCTTAAATATGAAATTATCATATTGAAAGCTCAAATTATCGTATTTTTTGAAAAAATATTGTACACTGAAAAACTATGTAGATAAGTATGCAAGTGCATCTTCTTATTATTTACTTTATATTGCTCACTATAAGCCCCCAGTGAGTGAGTGAATGAGAACTGGGTCAAAGTTGAAGCATTTCTTTATTTTGAAGCAAGGAGTCAGAAGAAAGTGTTGACAATGAACACTCCTGGTGGTGACAGGTTTCAGAATCCTGACCAGAGAAGTGGTCCTCTGCAGGCACTTAGCACTCTGATTGGCTGCTAAGACAACCAATCAGAGTGCTCTAGACAGACAGAATAAATGTGTTATTATTATAAATCCTGAGGCATTTCAAACAGATATGCAGACAGCTCAGAGCTAGAATGAAGCACTGAGAGGGTCCCCCTGCCACAGAGCTGGCAGGCTCTGCTGAAGGAAAAAAAAAGCAGAGGGGCCCGATGCTTTTTTTTTTTCTCCCTGGAGCCTGCCCACCAGGGGGTGAGCTGCATGGGGTGGTGTGGGGGGGAGATGCTTCCCTCCACAGCACTGGTGCCCCCCCCAGAACACCCAGGCTGGGTGCTAGCAGGTGGGCGCTGCCTGGGGGCCGCAGCTGCCTTGGAGGGAAGCACCAGGGTTTCTTGCAGCTCAGGGGCTATGCAACCCACCAGCACCTCACTCCCCAGCCACATGAGATGCAGGCAGGCTCTGGAAAGGGGGCGGGGGGAATCAGGCCCCTCACCAGTGTTTGTGGGTTTTTTCCCCACCTTGGCAGAGCCTGCCTGCATGAGCTGCCACCTGGTCACACAGCCCCTGAGCTGTGGGGGGGGCCCAGTGCTTCCCTCCATGGTGGTGGTGCCCCTTGGGGCTGCCCAGGTGGGGTGCTAGCTGCATGGGTGCAGACCCAGTTCACAGGCAGCACCCACCAGATCCAACTATGCATGGGGTGCTGGAAGCCCAGCCTTGGCGGCCTTCCAACTCTCCCCATGCACTGTCCCCGCTAGTAACAGATCATAGTAGACCAGGGGCAGGCAATTATTTTGAACAGAGGGCTGCTTACTGAGTTTTGGCAAGCCATCGAGGGCCACATGACAGGCAGCCAGGGGCAGATAAATATTAATTTTCTAAATTTTTTAGGGGCCCCGGAGGCTGGATAAAATGGCCTGGCAGGCCGCATCCAGCCCCCGGGCCACATTTTGCCCACCCCTGCAGCAGACTATCGATTCTTGGCAGCCAATCACAATGATTACTGACAGATAGAATAAATGTGTTATTATAATAGAAACATTTAGAATTTTGGAATAAGAAGATTTCTAGAAAGAAAATTTAAAAGGACTTACAAGACCATCTAGCGAATATGAATATAATAGAATGCGAAAAAGGCAAGCAAGGGAAAATGAATCGACTGAAGAAAGAAAACGTTTAGAAGCTGATCTAATATGGCACCAATAGCTAAGGGCTAGTGAATTAAATGAGCAACGACAAAGACGTTTAGAAGTTGATAGAAACAGACTTTGTCTTAGAACAGAAAGGCAAAGAAATCATTTAGCAGTATTTGGTCATAGGGTTACTAACAATCCTGTATTTAAAGAAATACATTTGCAATAAAAATTCAAATCACAAATGTTTTGCGGGTTTCAGCTAGTATATGTATGTATGTATGTATGTATTTATATAGAAATAAATATTTTTGAAAAAAAGAAAAAGAACCTAAAAGTCAGTTAAGACTCCCTGAGAGTGACTTGGGTTTTGTATATGCTGCACCAATTAACTGCCTCAAAAATTATTGTACATTTATAGCACTTTTAGTATTATCTATTGTATATTGTACAAGGGTTGAAATTATTGTACAAATACAATAATGATCATATACCTGGCAATGCTGTTTCCTATGTTTTTCTCTTTTAGAGAAAAAAAAATCTGGTTTTCTGCAGCAAATGAAAAAACCCAGATTCCTGATGATAACTAAGACCTGGCATTTTTCCAAGGGGTGTCTCCAGTCTAAAAAAAAAAAAGAGCAGCACTGGGCTGTGTGTATGTTTTGTAATGGCAACTGAGTTTTCTTTCTGTTTACCTTAATTAGTACAGGTCAGTCGCATCATACGCGCATTTAACTTGCGCAAATTCAACTATACGCGGGGTGGGAGGGGGGCTTCAGTTTGCACGTGGCACTGCCGCTTACCTGGAGGCCCATTTATGGCGGTGATGGCCACTGCCTCCAAAACCTCCCGCTGTTGCCATGGAGCCGTGCCTGGAGCTGTGTGGCCAGCCTCCGAGAGGCAACAGCAGCATGGTGGTGGCCGGGCAGCATGCAGCCATCCCCACCACCACCCCGTGCTACGCCGCTGCCACTGGCCGCACGGCTCTAAGCATGGCTCCACAGCAGCGATGGAAGGTTTTGGAAGTAGAGGCAGTCACCACTAGTCAAATCGCTGGCACGGTAATACGCGATTTGACTATACGCGTAACCCCCGCGTAAGATGCGACTGACCTGTATGCATGTTCAGAGGCTTGGGGGCTACTCGCGCCTGTTTTTACTATTTTTTGGTCTGGATGTTATTGTTTGGAGTTAGAAGTGTGCAATTGTTAAGGGTAAATGGATCAGATTTTGTGCCCACTGGCCCTCCCTTTCAAAATAGCAGAGTTTGAATTAACAACCTTTGTATGCAGACAAAGTTACCCAAAAGTTACTGAAAGGTCAGCACTCACTGTGACTTGTGCAGAGATCTGCAGTGAGTTGGCCCTAAGTTTTTGTATGGAGTGGGTAATGTGAGGATCAGAAGAGATTTTGATCAGGAGTTACTCTCGTAATGGGTTCATGACTCATTAGTTCACCAAAAAGGAAGTGCTTAATAAGCACAAACTCCTGTGGTGAAAATCCTATTTAAGTAGATGACACTCTAAAAGGCCGGAGGTTACAACAGCAACCTGAAGGTCGTCAGAGGAGCAACTGGTGTCTTGAAGGAGCAAACATGATGCGTGGCAGCTGGGGGGAATGGTGGTGACCGCTGGTGGCAGTCCCTTAGCAGTGATGCCCAGATACCACAGCAGCAATCCCTAGCAATAACCCATAGCAGCGCTCTGTGGCAGCAATTCTGGTGAGGCCCTCACTTCCCAGCACTGCTGCTTTAGCTTGGCATAGATGGTAGAGCCCTCAGAGCGGAGCGGCAACACCTGGCAGCAAAGAACTGCAGTGTCCTCCAGGATGGGCCTCCTTAAACAGCATCTGCCATTGTTCGCTGGCATAGGTGGTAGAGCCCCAAGACTGCAGTCTTGGGTAAGTGTCCCTTCCTAACTGACTGGGCCAAGTGGTAACTCCCCTGGATTGGTTTGCCAGTGACTGAGAGACTGTTTTCGGTAACGTTCAATAGTTACGATTGTCTTTATGGTTGTTTCCCTTTTCCCCTGTAATAAACCCTATTTTATTTAAACCTTGCTTGTGAGAGAGGAAGTTTTTTTACTTTAAAATACTCAGTTAAAATTTGTTTACCCAGCTTCTGGGTGGGGGTTTGAGCCAGATTTAAAGTGTTTGTGTTAAGTCTCTAAATTTGAACCCAGCTCTTGTTACTGCCATTCAGTGCCTGGCAGAAGGCTTACACTTGTATTTTACACCAGCTAGCAGGGACACCTAAAGTCAAGATAGCATTATTGTTACACTCCCTGAACATTTTCTACTTAATGACTATACTAGAGCAGAGCTTAGTTTTCCTGTTGCTGAGCAGATTGACTTTTATTAGTAAATGTTTAGGATTGTGAATCCAGAAAAGATGACAAAGCCGGTAGGGAAATACATATCGCCCGAGCAAGGGACTAACATTAAAGGGATGGGGGTGAGGAGGGGAACGCAACTAGGTTACAGAAAATACAATGTTAGCCAACTAAGCCTGGGAAGGAGGAAGGGGGGGAGGGGTTTCTCAATGCTGAGAGAGAAAAAAGATAGATACACACAAACCCGTTACAATGGTCCGCAATGGTGGAGGAAGTAGTTTGAAGAAAAGTGTCTCACTTCATATAGAGTCTCATCGCGGGGGTCCTCTTCAGGGGGAGCTAAAGAATCCTCTCAAAGTGAAGTCCATCTGGTGAAGACGGGGGGTTCAGGCAGTCCCCTCTGGGTCCGGTCCGGCAGCGATTCGTCTGGTGGGGTTGGAGTATTGGCGGTGGCCCGTGATGTGTTCCACTTAGATGTCACGGGACCAATGGATGGTGTCGGACACCATGAGGCAGCGTATCAGCTTGGCGTAGCGGCAGGAGACACAGCAGGCACGCAAGACACTCGTTGCTTGGGTCCCAGGCTCCAATCATTCCCACGATGAGTATGTTGACTGTCACTTCGTAGCCACGGCCCCTCAGGATGTTGGCCAGCAGGGCATACTTCTCTCGCTTGTGAGCCTGGGCATTGGTGAAAGCTTGGTGCCAGTTCTCAAAGGGGATGGTTATGTCCATGATCACAACCTTCTTGGCAGCTTCATTCATGATGACGATGTTGGGTCGCATCTGGCTCTCTCAGCCCGGGACAGTGTGGTTCATGGAGATCTCCCCCGCTGCAGCCGGGATGGCCCTCACCAGGCGGTACTGGACAGCGTACTACTTTTTGGCATTGGCAGAACTAGGGACATGTCAACTGACCAAAGAATGTTAAATGTTCATACCTGGGACAACAGGATTAAAAAACAGTTGCAGTTTAATGAAGAGCCAGCAGAGCAGCTGCAGATCTTGGCCCAGCTCATCAGAAGCATGCTCCCCTCCAATCAACAGACAACAAATGGGACACAACCCTGCTGTAACAATAATTGCAAAACAATCAGCATATGTCTGCTGCCGCCACAGTCACCACCCCACACAATGAATCCATCAGAATCCAGAGATCCTACACATACATAATCACAGAATGTAATACATCTCATCCAATGTACCAAATGCCCTCTTGGAAACGAAGTGAGTGAAACTATATAAAAACTGCGTGCCAGAATAAATGCTCCCAGAAAAAAATATAAATGACAGAGACACACAAACATCAGTAGGAGCACACTTTTCATAAAACAACCAGTCCCTTTCTGACCTCACAGTTTTCATGTTCCAAGGAAATTTACAAAATGCCTTCAAAAGACAGGCCAATTCCAGACAGTACAAAATCTGGATTTAACGGAAAAACTGGCTTTATGGCTCATTACAAGTTAACAAATATTTCTCCTAATTTCTCTGTGCTTCACAGGTGATAGCGACCCTCATCCTTTTTGAATGGCATTGTTCTTCCATTAACTAGATTGCCTATTCTACTGCCCTTCTTTTATCTTGTAAGTACTCCTGATAACAGCTCTTCACCCCTAGTTCTAGGGTGGCCACTGAGCATCCCCAGAATACAGGAGAGCCTCTTGGTGAGGGATGCAACCCCCCACCACCCCAATCAATAAAGCCATCTCCTTAGCCAATCAGCAGTGAGGGGTGGGGCCACCAGGTTCCTTGCCCAATCAGGGACAAGGGGCAGGGCAGGGCCACCAGATTTCTCCCTAGCTGGTTCTGAATCCCTCGCCTCCTAGCTGTGCACCACCCTACCTCTAGGCACAGGCAATAGAATCATGTGGACAAATGACTAACGTATTTCCACCAATGAACTATAAAACGGGACTTTTTGCTGTCCTTCTTCATTCAGAAACAAACAGGATGAAGGGTTTAGAAACAAGATGGTCCAGTATAAAACAGGACCAATGGCCACTCAACCTAATTCACAGTCTCCTTCCATTCCTCCAAGCAGCATATTTGCATTTATATAGGGTTTTTTCCCTATTATTTAGCTTAACCTGCATTTATTTTTTTCTCAGACCTGAGGAAGGTCACTTGATGCCCAACATTTTGTCCAACATCTCTCCCAACTATAGAGCTGTTCCAATAAAATGTATCACAAAAATCCTTGCTTCTCGATCTTGGCACAGACATTTTTTCCCACAATAAACAGTACAAGTGAAGGTGTGTATGTATGTGAAGAACTGTCTTATTTTGCAGAGCATAAGAACTGCTGACAAATGTTCACTCCTGATGATGCAAGCAGTTGAGTATCAGAGCCCCATTACTTGCAGAATTGTACCTTAGTTTATGATTTTCTTGCCCTCTAGTGGCTGATCTTAAAATAGAATGAGTATATAATTACAGGCACTTTTTTTTTCTTTTGAATGGTAGAGAGAATCATGAATTCCAGTTTCAAAAAAAATGCATGAGACACATAACAATAACAGCAAGGGTAGTTTAGGTTAGATATTAGGGAAAACTCTCACTAGGAAGATAGTAAAATGCTGGAGCAGACTAGCCAGACAGGTTGGGGAATCTCTATCCTTGGAGTTATTTAAGACCTTTTTAAAGCTTTAGATGGGATGATGTAGTTGGGGATGCTTTGAGCAGGGAACTTTACTAGATGATCTCCTGAGGTCCCTTCCGACCCTCATTTTCTATTATTCTATTTTCACATAGTAATTGACTTAGATATATTAAGCAATTTAGTTACTTAGGCTCTGATGCTACAAACATTTATGCACGTGCTTAATATTGTGACTGTAGGTGATCCTATTGACCTTAGTTGAACTATTAGTAGAGGTAAAGGTCAGTATGCGTGCAAGTGTTTGTAAGATCCAGTCCTTCATATTGCTATTCCTTAGTGAGCATGCAGCAGAAACTTTCAAGTCCTAGAAAATCAACTTTTATTTTGGAAGATAAATTGGTGATGCAGAGCCCAGACCTCTTCTCATTCAACTCTGGTACTGCCTGTGTGGGAACATAGGTAGTTAAAAATCCACATACGCAATTTCCTCTTGCAGAAACTTCTGATGAAACGCTAAGTACTGACCCATTACCAAGAAACAACAGCCTTCTCAGGTTTGTTCATGCTGGGATTTAAAAATGCCAGATTTGCAAGTGTTGGGATCACATGATAGCATCAGCTCTCTAAATACAGGTCTAGACAAAGCCTTGAACTTTCTTGCTTACTACCCCTTCTCCTAGTTTGGTCCCTATGTTTTTCACTTTGGTAATTCCCAGTATGAAACTGCTTACCAAGAGCACATGGTCTGGAATGTGGAGGGTAGGAGCCTACTGTCCTATTGTGCAGCTACTTGGCAACACAAATGAACCTTAGAAAAGGCTTAACTACCCCTACAGACAAGAGAGAGTGACTTAACTCAACCCCTGGAGTAGGGGAAAGGGGCACATGTTGCACTGGCTGCAGCCCATGTGGACTGCATGTGGGTCCCCACTCTACACACAGCATGGTCAGCCTTCCCTTCCCTTCCCCTTCCCTTCCCTTCCCTGCTGCACATGCCACAGGGCCCGTTTCACCATCATGAAGACAGTGTGGGCTGCCCAACTCCTTCCCCAGGGTCCCTCCCACCAGTCTGTACCTCCTCTGCCCCTAGGGGCTGGGGAGGGACTAGGACAAGAAGCAAAAACCAAAGGAAAAAGAAGGAGCCCAGAGACCCCAGCCACAGTAGCATCAGGAGCAATAAGGGAAGTGGCAACCAGGCAGGCCTATTAGACACATATCAGAAACATGATCCTTATGCCCACAGAGCAACCGTTAGCCCCCACTGCTAACAGAGGGGGCTACTGGGTATGTCAACTGAATTCATGGGACAAATAAAAGACAAACAGGGATGGGAATGAAGGTCAAAGGATCAAAATGAGTGCACCGAGGGACCTAGCAGAGCACCCTGGACAATGCCCACTGGCCCTTGAACAAGTCCAAGGAGTCAGTGGACACTGCCCAGTAAAACTCTGCCAGGGGACATGAATGGACCAGGGGCAGGAAAGCAGCCCCGCAGTCCCGGGGGTCCTCCTGACCAGAGGCCCCTTCCTGGTCAGATATACTGCTAGCTTGGCTAGGGCCAGGAGAAGGTTGACCTGGAGGTCCTGGGATTTGGTGGGAACATGGATGGGGCATGTATAAATGAAGAGTTGCGGGGAGTAGAACAGCCAAAACCTCCTGGTGGAGAGGCAGCAGCCCAGTGCACTCCAAAGAGATGTGCATCAGACTCTCCCTCTGCTCACAAAAGGGGCAGGTGTCAGGGGATGGCAGCCACAGGCTACTACATGCTGACCCCATAGTCCATTGGGCTGCCACTTGGACAGCCATGACTTCATCTATACACTCACCTCAGTAACTCTGGATGAAACTACTGCATCAGGGTTCCTTTTAACTGTGAACACAGATTTTCATTCATAGCACTTCTAAAATCAGAACTTATGATATGCACAACAGTAACAATTTTGCCAGAAGATAAAGCAAGGAGTAATCTAATTGCAGAATAGCCAGCTTTATGTGTGTGTGTGTGTGTGTATATATGTATACACACACCATGCTTAGAAAATTAAACTGCCTACTTGGAACTTATTTTAATGAAAAACGGCTTCCCTTTGAATAATTTGATTCGTATTGCAGTATTCAGCCAAATCAATCAAAGAGAATCTATATCCTACAAGCTGCTATAATGCTTAAAAAAATATGCATCTCTGATGTTCATCTGTTAAGATCAGTGAAAATGACAGATGTGTAACATTTCAGAAAAGCTTCCGCCTTTCATAACTCTAGGCAATAGTTCAAGGAAAAGGCTGACATAACATTACAAAGCTTATAATTAAAAAGCAAACTACAAGATTAAATGGTGCTGGTAATAACACCTGATTAGGGTTGCTCAACATTCTAGGCTGTGGTCTAAATGAAAGATCCTGTTTTCAATTGCTTATGACTTTGTCAAACTTTTGAGCTAAAACTTTTCATGCCAGGCATCTACCTAAGGCCAAAGCTGTTGGGCTAGCTCCAGCTAAAACACTTCTTTCTGAGAAAAAGATTAAAGGGAAATAGTTGTTTGACCATGTTACCAAACAAACAAAATCATGCACCTGTCATCTTGAGAACCCCTAGCACTCTCATGCTATGAAAGAGGGGCCTCAGCATTTGGCAGGATGTGACATTAGAGTCAGAATGTGCCTTTTGCCATCCCTGTGGCAGTTTACCCAGCTGTTCTGAAAAAAACATTCCTAACCCGCATATGTTCAGCACCTATTTGATAGAGCTCAGGAACTACATCCTCTGAACTTCCCATCTCCATTATGCATCCTGTTCCCTTCTGGGCTCTGATATGCTCATCAGACATTCTGCTATCCCAAAAGAGCAATGGTGTATACTCCAGCCCAAGGCTGCGGAGGCTGAGCAGGACTTTCCCTTCAAATTCAAATGGGGCTGTGCAAAGTTTCTAGGGCCAGGCAGGGACTGCATGGATCTGCCCCTCCCATGGCAAAGAATCTGGGGATTCGGAGGCCATACTGGCACCCCGCTCCATAGTCGGCACCCAGGGCTGGTTCCCTGCTCACCCTACCCTAGTTACACTACTGGTTCCTATAAAAAATAGCTTGCTACTGCTACCAGTTTCTGTGCTAACTCATCTGGCCGAGACCTTATATGGGGATCTGAAGATATCACCTCTACTAATGATCCCTGTGGGGAGAGCAATACGATTTCTCCTGGTAGAAATCTTTCTTTTTTCACTGTTTAAGATGCATAAACATGTAGGACACTATAGTAAAGAGACTTCTTGCAACGTTAATTTGTGGCATATTGTTGTTTTAGTGCTTTCTGTGGGGAGTTTGGGGGAGGGGGTTGTTTTATCGCTTTTAATGGTGATATCTTTTATTGGACCACCTGGAAGTGGAGTGCCCTTTACTTCTGGGCAAAAGGAGTCTGACCTGAAGAGCATTTGGACCCCAGAACTTGTCTACCACCTCTCCCAGCTGTAGGGTTGGAACATATAAGGACAGACTGAAAAACAAATAGCAGCAAAGCAAAACTGCAGCTAGGTAACTCTGCAATCTCAGTGCAAAAGACTAGTTTGAGGAAGTAGTGGCCTCCTGATAACTTGGAAAACACCTGTGGAATGTTTAGGTACCTTTAATAAGCATCGTTACATCTCAGCCATAGCATTAAAATAGTTGTCTTGCTACTAAGTACCTGTAAGCAGGGTAGTCACCCAGCTTCCTTATCTAGGCCAGCCAGCTCTATATTCAGGCTTTTCAAATTGTATACCTCTCAGAAAGGCTTTATAGTCACAATAAACAAATCCACCCAAACAAGGGTAGAAAAACCCAAGCAAATAAACTAAAATCTGCTGCCTTCCCTCAAGCTATAGGAGCTCTTGCCTGTGGCTGGTTGCAACATACACAATTTGCACTCAACTCCTGGAGCTCATCATAACTCTTTGTTGCTCCACCCTCATTTACTAGTCAACAGTTGCAGTTTGCTCGCAGCCTTTCAGCCAGGCAGATTATTAGCTGCTGACTACCTGCAGTGGGTATCAGAGACTTGAAGGCTGTCTCCTTACAGTAACAACTAGTTCTATTCCACCCTTGTTAGTACAGTGAGTTCACAGTACATATCCTCGGAGACTCCCAAAAAATACAGTATTTCAGCCAGTGGTGACACGTAGGGTATGCACAGGAGTACATGTGCACCCCCTGAGAGCACTGGTACACCCCCTGTCAGGCCACGCTCCCTGTTTAGGCAATGGGCAGGGGGGGCAGGCAGGAGTACCGGTGCCCCCCCCGCGAATGCTGGCTGGGGAGAGGGGCCGCCAGCAAAAGCAGCTGCGCCCCTTCTGGAAGTGGCATGGCTGCTTTTTGGTGAGTGAGATCAGCCGTGGGGAACCCCCCTGGTCGCTGACTGGTGTCAGGGCAACAAATGCCCCCCCACCCTCCCTCCCTGATTCAAGAGACACCAGTTACCCATGATTTCAGCCAAACTAAGGAAAGCAAACTGGACCCTCCTGATAGTGATCACGTAAATTATCATTAAAAGCAAACAGTAAAACCCCCAGATTTGCCATTCTTGTTTTCCACATGCAAAAGCAAAATTGGCATAATTTAGATAAGTCCATTTAGGTAAGTTCTTTGTAGCTGACCTTCATGGTCTCATGCTCAAAAAGCATGCCCTAGAGCAGGGGTTCACAACCCCCAGGCCGTGGTCCAAGGGGTCAGCTGCCGGCCCTCAGGACTGGCAAACCATGGACTGGAAGTGGCAGCCAACCCTTTTTTATACTGTACTCAGTACAGTATTCAGTATAAAAAAGGGTTGGCTGCCTGCCTGCAGTATGTTGGTCAGTGCTGGTCTACAGTTTGCCAGTTCGCTGTTACTTCTGGTCTGCAGTTTGCCAGTCTGTGGTCACTTCCGATCTGTGGTTTGCCAGTCCTTGGCATAAAAAAGTTGAAACCCCTGACCTAGATTTTGGCCATGGATGTGGTCATGCATGCTCTGAGAGCACTCCCTGTAGAAAGTGGTAGACACATTTGGATTTGGTTAAGAAGGCAGAAAAATCAGAAAACTCAAAAGTCAAGTCTTAGAAACAAGTAGAAAGAAGGAAATTGCAGACCAGAAATAAGTTTTAGTGGAATGGGAGACAGGGGAACAAACAGATGGAGAGATGGAGTGAGCAATCCATCCAAAAAAGGGAGAATGCAAGGTGGCAGACAGACAGATTCAGGAAGAAATGATGAAAGATTCATTTTTATTTTCTGAAGGAATGAGCATAAAAAGAAAGTGGGTGGTAAAGTAAGTGAGGGAAATAATGATTCATAAGACAGGGCAAGAAATGATGCATTTGCAAATCAGCTTTGCCCTGTTTTGCTTGTCCACTCATGCTGAGCAAATAACTCTTTCCAACAGTAAGTAAAAACATTATTAGTTTTCTCATTATCGTTGGCATCAAAGTAGATTTGTGCTTACTCCAAACAATATTTTTCACTTTTCAAGTTTACTTTATGGCTACTGAACTTGTTTATTTAACTGAACTGGTTTATTCTCTTGCTCTTGGGAGGCAGGGAAGAGAAATGAGCTGACACAAAATGTTGTGGTAGTGTTGGAGTGACATTCTGGCCATGATAGTCCAGAAATTATGTGAGAGACAAGGATTTCTCAGGGTGATCTCTTTTATTGGACCAACTATGTAGCTGGGATACAGTTAGACAAACTTTCAAATGCAAGACATTCTTCATCAGGTCTGATGGCAATAACACAGCATAGTAAAGAACAGTAGTGGAAGGAAGTGAGACAAATTCCCAGGGGTAGCAGACACATGTTGTGTAAGATAAAGATCCTCAAAGGCTCATGGTCAAATGTCGGTGCAGCTCTGATGACTGAAAAGCCTGTGGGTTATTTTTGGATGGCAGAAGCTGAAACACCCCTGGTTACCTTAAATAATCTCTGGTTGTGGGTATTTTTAGGTTTATAAAGCAGATTAATAGTGGATGAAGGACTAGTTTAATGATTCATATAATTGCGGCAGTCAGGCCAGCTGCATGTCTTTATTTCAAGAACCTGGGTCTTGCACAGAGAAACCTTTAAAGCAGATTGCCAACGTACGGCATAAAGAGTGCCTGTACATGATCCGGGAGGGTGCTCCGACATGCTGTAATTACAGCATGTCAGAGCGGACTCAATTAATCGAGTCTTCTGGAGCGTGGTAATTACCATGCTCCAGCCAGCCGCTGCATCTCATGTCTCAGCATCCCCATACTTCAAAATAGTGGTGGGGGTGCTTTAACTAAAAAGCTTGTTCAACGAGCTTTAGATAAAACACCCACACTGCCATTTTGAAGTGCCAGGATGTTGATACCTGAGATGCTCCAGGCGCTTTAAGTAAAGCGGCTCTTGGAGCATTTTTACATGTGCTCTAGGGGTGGGGTGGAGGGCATTTTAATTAGACCAGTTCTTGGAGCCACGCTAATTAAAGCACCCCCCCACCCCACCCCTGGAGCACATGTAAAAATGCTCATAGGTTGACAAGAGAGGAAGGTTGATGGCAGGGGGAGAAGGGGGTGAGGAGAGTGGAATTGTGTGAGGAAGAGAGGATGATTTCTGTGCATATGTGATGCTTCTGTATTCTTTTGTTGTGTAATATATAAGGGAAAGATTTTGTTTGGGAAAACCACTGTCAAGCCGGGACATTGAGGTGTTGTGTTTTGATTTTATGGAGGGGGTTTTTTTTGTTTGTCTGATGGGGCTAAGCAGGTTATGGTTAATGAAATCAGAATTTTTTTATAAAAGAATCAAATGGTAGATATAGACATGTTGTTTTGGATATGCATGCGGTGTGTTACTTGTTGCATGTGATGGGTTATGTTGTGCTTTTATGTTTCTACATTTAGTAAAAAAAAATGTAAAAATGCTCAAAGTAAGTACCTGTGAAACAGTTCACAGCTTCTTCAATGCATTGCTAAGAATTTAAAGCTGTTCTTCCATAAAGATGTAGGTAATACATTTTGACATTATCTCAAAGGTAATTCCTGTTGTTTAGTATGATGACAGTCTCTGAAATCCATTTTAGAGCAGACTGCCTAACAAAGTTGACTGCAAAGAGGAATGGCACAAGTTCTGTAGAAGATATTTAGCTTCTAATTTGGTTTTGGTGAACTTAATGTTTCTCTGTCTCTTCCAGATCAACAAATAATAAAACAAAGTTTTAGACACATCTGATATGCCTAGAATGTAGAATGCTGCTGCTTGCCTTCTAAAAATGATAGCTCTAAAACCAAAGCTATGCTTGGGCCCACCTCAAAACTGTCCATTATTTTCAGCCTCCAGTTAAATACATCTCTGACAGACTGCTCTCCCACTACTGCTATTTTGTGTACCTCAGCAATTCGTTAGATGCTATTAGCAGCAGAACATGTTAATTGAGACAATTTAAATAATTTTCTAGCAGGGGGGATGGATTTATTCCCCCGTGTTCTATCACACAGACTGTGGCCTCAATTTGCTAATATACTCCAAATAGCACGGAGATTAAGTTGCAATAATATAACTGGTGATAGCTGTCACAGAGAATAGAGTCTAGCCAGGTGAATAAATGTACTGTGACAGTGTGCTTAAGACATTAATGGAATTGAAGTCAAGACATATTTGGCCTGGACCAGTGTTGGTATGGAAAAAAAAAATCAGTGAAGAACTGAAAGATTCTGTTTAATAGAACATGTCTGTCATCCATTTGCAGCTTGTAGCAGATCTGAATTACTGGGCACGTCTACACATGCATTAATGCACCATTGCTACTGTGCCTTAAGTTTAGTACCCCTGAAGTACTACGTAAGTGTGCAGTAGCTGTCACTAATGAACAGCAGCAACAGCCCATGGTATTCTTATGATGCTTAGTGTGCAGTAAACTAATTCTACTGTACATTAGCACAGTTTTTGTCGTGACACAATAATGCAGAGTAGAATTTGTCTACTGTGCATTAAGCGTCTTGAGTAGACAAACCCACTGCATTTGAAAAGGAGCTCTCATCTGTGCAGGAGACATTTCAGAATCTGTCTTTTGAGGGAAGATGCTTGTGCTTCCATGGTGCCAGTTAATTATAGCAGTGAGGGGAGCACAGAAGTGAAAGAAGGAATAAATTGGTACTGGTTGTGGAGAGAGAGGCTAGTTTCAGGAGATTTCTCTTAAGTTCTCTGCAAAGGGAGGTAGCACCTGTACAGTACAGCACCTGGTAGACTACACTGATTAAAATAATACATGTGGGAGTATTTTCCCATTGATGGCACTAAGATACCTCTATTAGTCTTCTTTGATGTGTCAGCAGATGGTTAAAACATGAAGCAGCCACCCTTTGTTCCCTGCATGCCCTGGAATACTTCCTATTGGGAAATTACACCACACCCATTTCTGGAAAACCACATGAAACATAATTGTGTCCATGCAATCCTTCAGGAAAAGCAAACAAGGTAGCAGCACCATTTCCAGAGGGAAAGGCCTATAATCAATATGTTTTAGACTGTGCATCCTTTGCCCCTTAAGACTCCTCTCTTTCCTCAAAACTCTAAAAATAGAGGTGGCATTTGTCGTGTGCACTGAAAAGACAGAGATGAGCTATTTCAGAGTGTAGGCAGAAGACAGATTCTAAGCCATGACCCATTCATGGAGAGCAATCTACCAGCACCACACCAGAGCCCACCATTTGGGTTCTACTCTGTTGATCCCAGCTTCCTCTTTCATAAGGACAGTGAAGGAGACTCTTTGACCTCAGGATTGTTCTGCTTCCCTAGGCCAAATCTCAAATTCCAGCATTGCACCCAGGGATAGGGGTTTACCACACTCGAAGTGGCTGGCCGATTTCACAGGTAGATCCTAAGGCTGGCCATCATTTTCATGGGCTGAGCACTGGCAGGGTGCCCAGACACCCCTGACTGGCCAAGGGGCCACAACAGTCTGGCCCCTCCCCACAGATTGCCACATGGCCCAAAATCATGACTTAATTACCTTGATTAAGCCCAGAGAAGCCATTAATCCCCGTGTTATTAAGCATGGGTTAATCGCTTCCCATCTTAATCAGGGCAATTAAGCTGCAGTTTCGGGCCATCCCCAAATGGCAGGCTCTGCACTGTTGGCAGGCTTGCTGAAAAAACAAATGAACAAAAAACCCACCTTACCGGGAAGCGGAGAAAAGCATGTAGGAAAATCCTGCAGTGTTGGAGCAAGGGGGAAGGCAGAGGGAAGGCCAGGGTTCGGGGCAGAGCAGAGGGAACCTGGCCTGGCCCAGCTCACCTTACCCTCCCCCTCCACTTTCTCCCCCTGTCCAAGACTGCAGGGATTCCCATGTGCTTTTCTCTGCTTGCCAGTAAGTTTATTTCATTTTATTTTTTTTTTTTTTTTGCAGCAAGCCCACCAAAAGTACAGAGCCTGCACGAAATCACTGTTTCCACGAAAAATGCACAATCGCAGTTTTGGTAGGTCCCTACCCACGAAGCAGCAGAATGCTTGTGAAAGACATTTAACTTTAAACTTGTCTAGTATGGGTCAGAGAAGAAGTAGATGCTGGGAGTTTCTAAAAGGTCACCATCAGGGCTCGTCCAGTTTGGGCTTAGTATGTCTGACAGAACTGGGCATTAGTTTGCCTGAAAGCAAGTCTACTCAAAAACTTATTTGAAACAAATGTAAATTATTTGGAACTCTCTGGCATGTGTATCCAGTGTCCAATATGGACTTTTAGACAGCACATTTCTCCAGTACAGATAAGACTAGCTTTACCTTAGAACAAGACAGGACCTATTAGAAATAATGTATGTGCACAGACAGTAATCAAATGTATCACTGAACTAAAATAAGAGGATGTCAGCCATAATTGGCCCAACCCAAAGGCACTGCTGAGACTCACATGACTGCATGGTATGCATCATTCAGCTCTGGCAAGAGGGTTTAATGGAAAGTTGCAGTGTGTTGCTGAGAAAATTGGTCTGTCTCCCTACTTTTCACTGCTCTTTTGTTTGCAGCAATTTATTTTTAAGCATCTTGCAACTGTCAAGTAGGAAAATGGGAGATTGATACAGAAGGAAATGAAAGCAATTTGGGGGGCCCCAGCTTGTGTCACACTTCTCCAAATCCTTCAATGACTAACAGGCATGGTGAGGAAATCTATCAGCCCTGCCTCCCTGCATGAATCTGTCTCCTCCCTATCTCACATAATAGCTGGTTTTTAAGCAGCTGCTGCCTCCTCAACCTTCTTGCTCCAAGCCTCACAGGAGAGATACAGCATCCAGAAACTCAGCAGCACCAACACATTGTCTTCAGAGCTAGTTTCCTCTGAGGACACCTAGCAGACTTCTAGCTGTTCAGAAGGACAAAGTACTCTGTTACTTGGGCTTAAACAGGAGTCTATGTTCCAGGTATGTGCATAGCAAACCATCCTACTCGCATATGTTGAAATTCAGTGGTTGCTCCACCTGTGAGACAGGTTGAATGAGGGTGATCTGAAATGAATAAGGGAGGCTTTAAAATATCCTCTTAAGAATGCCCAAAATACAACAATTAAAATCATCACTTCAGAGAAAGTGCTTTATTTTGGTTGCTGGAAGTAGTGCCATAGGGACAGGTTGGGCCACGTAAGAGACCATCCTGGAATTGTCATTCTGTGACAAGGACTGAAATTTCATTTTGCATTATTGTGTGTGGATAGGTGGGGACCTAGATCTCAATGTCCCCTGAAATCTCAGCAGTTTTCCCCATAGGGTTTGCACCCAGATCAAGGGTAGAAAGTGGTCCTGGTTTAGTACTGACACTTTTTTTTTTTTTTAATCTCTCTATCCCTAAGCAGTTTCTCCATAGCCAGCATCACCACTGGAAAGTCAGATTTCGTGAGGAGCACAGCTATTTCTGCCCCTTGTTTCTCTCTTCTTTCCTTGTCTTGCCTGTGAATCTCCTCTGTTCCTCCTGCCTCTGCATTTTTCTTCTGATGGCACTTCTCATTTCTTTCCCAACCCCAAAAAATTTATTCCGAAAACTAGTAAACACTGGAATAAATGGCCAAGGGAAGTAGTGGGTTCCCTATCAGTTCAAGCCATTAACCCAAGGTTGGATGGCTTTCTGAGATGGCTGTTGCAGTTCAACCACAAGTCTATAGCCAGGAATTACTAGGCAGTATTTTATGGTCTGTGGCATGCAAGAAGTCAGGTGAAATTATCATAATAGTATATTCTAGCATTAAAATCCATAACCACTTATTCTCTTCTACTAAAGAGGTTCTGTCCACTAAACTCATCAACAATGAAAACACTTAATGCTGGAACATAGTATGTTGTATTTGGTCTGATGAAATAACACATAAATGGGATTAATGAAGTATGTCCTACCACTCTAGGTCATTGTTCCAAGTTGTCTACAAATAGTAAAGTGCTTTGAGATTTTTCTGAGGTGTAGGAGAACAGACGGGCATTATTATCATCACCATTGTGTGTTCAAGGTTTTTATCATAAGGATTGGGGAAGAAAATGTACTGCAAATGAAAATTCGTGTTCTGTAAAATTTGATTATGCCATTGGGTCAAAAAAGTGTCAAGAAGGCCGTGTCTAGCCTGCAGCCCAAATGGTTTATCTCAGGATTTTTTATAACATAAATCAAACTGTTTAAAGGCTGATGGTTCAAATCATAGGGGGCACATGGGGTGGGATAAGTGTCCCCCCCCCGAGATTGGCCCTCGCTGGCCAGGGAGTGGGGAGCACCGGCTGGTTGCCCCCACTCCGGAGAAGCACCAGCAGCACTTCCAGTTTTGCTGTCGGCACTTGCAGGGCTGGCAATCAGCTGCTGGGGGACCCCCCGACCCTGGTTGGCAATTGGCCACTGGGGGACCCCCAGAGTCAGGAGGCACCTGGTTCAAATACCATAGTATAGTGACCGGTAGCCCCAGGGAGCACTAAGCAGCAGCACCAGCAACAGTACTGGTGACAGGCGGTACAAAATGCCCCTGACTTAGCAACTAGGAACTTGTCATCAGACTTTTATAGAGATTCTGTTTTTCCCCAATTGGCTTCTGCTCCAATTCTAATTTTGTGCCTTTTCCTATATCTCTTTTGTGCCACCATTCTGTGATAAGAAAGCAAGTGGGACTATATGCATAGAGAAATAGGATGTGGGGAGGTGTGGTAGATAATATTGGCATGAAGACAGAATGGAATGAAGTAGTAGAGCAGGGGTTCTCAACGTATATGTGCCCAAGGCACATTCAAATTTAAAAGAAAAAGCAGTGGGCGCCAATATGAATATTAAAGTTTAGAATTTAGAGCAATCTCATCATCTCATCCATTTCTTAAAATTGCATTAGATCTGCAACTTCAAAATGCAGCTTCCCTTTTCTTACAGGGATATTAAAAAACTTACCTTTTATAATTCTGGATGGAGCATGCACTCAAGAGAAAAAAAAACTTTGAAGTCAGAGATGTGGTTGATATGAAACACTTTGAACACTCGGACTCAGTTTCATTTTGGTGGCCATTGCATACAACCTGTGAAAAAAAGTTTGAAGTGTTGCTATTCTGAGTCCAGTCAGCATTGACAATATTTTTTGTTGGAATAATGATTTTTGCATATTGTGAAAATGCATGCGGGCACCTGAATAAGCCTGGGGGGGAAGCACCATGGCAACTGCGGGCATCTCATTGGGAACCACTGTAGTAGAGGATAGTAGATATTCCAGATTCTAGCATTGCCATACCAGGCCAGGCAGAATGAGATGGTGTGTAGGATGAATATTTTATGAGCAGTCTTCTGACAGAACAGGATCTTATCAAAAACTTTCATGCTGGTCAGGTGAGGTTTGACTTGGCATCTTAGGGAGCCTGAATGAGAAGGAACTAGCTTAAAATTATCTAGTGAAGGCTGAGGGACCAAAAGCAAAAAGGAATGCATTATTTCACATCTCTATGATAAGGTTGCAGTTAACTCTCAGTAAAGACTTCCTGGGTGAAGAACAATTCCAAGAGCTCTGAGTGTGGGGTTAAGACTCCAGAAATTAGCCAAACTCCCCTGTCCTCTGAGAGGGTATCTTTAGGGAAGCCAGTGACCAGCAAGTAAAGCAACATCTTATACCGTAAGCGTCTCATTAGAACAGGAATTGTGTTAATGATGTAACCTGGGCAGTACTCCAAGATGTACCCCCTCCCCAACTGAAGGGATCAGAACAGGTGCACAAGCGCTGTGGGAGGTGTAGGGACCCTCCTTCCCCTATAGAGCAAAGCCAGATCACCAATGGGGATTTAACTACGTACCTTTTAATGAGAAAACAGTAGTGGGAACATAACATGTATAAACCAGGGGGTATAGGGGACACTACAATGCCCTGAGGGGGTGTGATTCAATAAAGGTTAGGGATTTACATTCATTGACATATTCATCCAGTTGATGAAAGACAGGGTTAACAACATATAAAATACAAACAGCACAACAAACAATACTGGTTGGTGAAATATAAAGTGCACCAAATACAAAGTGTCAAATAACGAGATATAAAGCATAGGTACCTAGAGGGGAAAAAATAATGACCCCTTTCTACTGCAACAAGGGTTTCTTCCTGTTACTTTACTCACCCTTTCCCTATCACACTTTACTTGACCCAGCTGGGACTTGAACTCAGATCTCCTATGTAGCAGGCAGAAACGCTATCACACAGCCACTAGTGTTAGTACTACCCCAGCTGTTAAGGGTTTTGATTTTCTAGGAGCCCCTGCCTCATATTAAGCTTCCCAGCCTCTTGCTGGAGGAGCTGGAAGCAGAGCTGGGAGCCTTTTGGGTCAGCTTCTTGTTGGAGCGGGGAAACCTCTCCTGCTGGCCACAGCCTCTTGTAGGGGGATCCTGGAGCCCAGCAGGGAGCTTCTCCTGCCGGCAGCACACCACACTGCTGAGGGTCCAAATGCTCCCTGCAGGTCCCACTCCTTCAGGTTCTTCTGGGGCAACTGCTCCTGCCCTGCTGGCCCAGCTCTTTGAAACTCCTTCTTCATCATTCTTTGCAGGTCTCCCCTGAGTCAGCCGTGTTGCCCCTTTTATCACCCTCCAGGTGACCCAAGGGGCCAATCAGGGGACATGAAGGGCAAGTCTCTGGGGCCTGATTGGCAAGGGAAGGGAATCCCAAGCCTTCCAATCATCTTTTACCCTTTCAAAACCTGTGGGCCAAATCATTACCAGCTAGCCCGTCACAATGAAAAGAGAAAATATGTAAACAAAAAGAACATGTTTTGTGAACGTATGTTTTATGAATGTTGAGCAAAGCTCAACAGGCTAACTTGCTGCTTGAACTGGGGCAGAAAACAACAGGGAGTAGTATTCTCCCAAGCCCTACCAATGAGCCAGCTTCCAACCACACAAGGGGCCAAAATGATGGGGCTCTGTGCCCCAATGACCCATGTGCTCCCTTCAATACTGTGTGATGTGGCAGAATGTGAGTGGAATGGACTGTGAGAGGAGATGGAGTAGCCTAGAAATAAAGGACTTCCCCCTCCCTACCCTTCTAAAACCAGTGAGGTTAATTAACCATGCAAGATTGTGGTACAATCTCCATCACTTGCAGGCTTTAAGTTAAAACAGATTCTCTCTCTCAAAAGACATGCTACAGATCAAACAGGAAATACTGAATAGATGCAGAAGTTTCTCGTGAAGGTTCTTTGGGTGAGATACACAAGCATATTTAGTGTACACTTGATCTGAGCCTTCAAGGAGGCCAAGAAGCAATACTCATACTCTAAATACATACAAACACATATCCCCAAAAACCTGAATGGCAAAGTCAAGCAGTTAGGTATTAGAAAATGCCAGAATTAAGGAAGCCTGTGCAATCTTAATTTAGTTCCTTATCAATATGCATTATGACATTGTTTTTAATTATACAAACCCACACTGTTTCTCTCTCCACAAAATCCCTGCCTTATTCAGTTCTCATTATGGATTGTCCTCTGGGGATGGATTGGGACCATGTAGAGAAAGGGGCTATTATCTGTAACTTCCTCCCATATTTCTAGCAGAAATTGAAAGGTGTGTTATGAATGAAGTAAGGGATTTCAGGAAGAAATAGGATGGCCTTGTGCTGAAAACAGCCAGTGCTGCTTTGTAGAATTGCTAGATGCTTTTGACCTTAATCTCTTAGTATCTCTGTTCCCCATCTGAAAAATAGGGTTGTTGCACCACCTGACTTTACATAGATATTTTTTTAAATAAATATTTCTGAGGCACTCAGACAGTGTAGCTGCAAGTATCCCAGAAAATCTCCCTTTTCATCAAACTCCTTGTACCAGTCTGATCCCATTACTGTTTCTACCTCACCCAAACCAGTTCTCCTTGTTTGTGTTTGAATCAGGGCAGATTCTTCTTCATGCAGCCTGGGAACCAGCATGGTGAACCTTGAAAACACAGGAAAGATAACTCTCCTGCTGCCAGTTTCAGGGCCACAGCAGCCAGGATCAATTACAGTTAAAGCTCTGCTCGGTCCTTGCACAGAGGATGATATGAGCTACTGGAATCTTCAGCATTGGCGACATGTAGGGGGTGCACATGCACCTCCTAAGCCTGGCGGTGCACCCCTTACAAAAAGGCACCACCGACACTGTCCGCAGCACCTGTGGGCGGTTGCTGCTCACCACCCCTCCGCCAACACTGCTGGTGGCATCTGCGGGTGGTCCATGAGCACTGCTGGTTTCTGCTGACTGCCAGTGGCATCTGTGGGTAGTCGCTGACCCCTGGTTGGCACTCGCCGCCCCCCCCCCCCCTACCAGCATTGCCGCGGCTGCCTGCAGCAGCTCCACACTTACCACTGCCATGCTCCTGCTGCCTACACCACTGCTGCCTGCTGGAGCTTGCCCTGCCCCCCCAGCTGCCAGGGGCATATGGCATTCATGATCTTCAGGGAACATAGCTGCCAGGATTGTCAGCTGTCAGTAAATGTACTAACTGTCAGTTTAAAATAAATAAATAAATAAATAATCAGGCTAAAGATGGCTATTAGTGAAGTCCAATAAAACAAAAAACCTTTTGCTGTCAGTAAAAACCCCAAGCAGCTGCAGCTTGATTGAAGCTCTGGCAGACAGAGAACAATAGTGCCACCTGGTGTTCAAATAGGAGCACCACACCCTACAGGGAGCTGCATGCTGCTGCAGCATCCCAAGCTGCCTGTAAAACATCTGGGTCACAGGTAGGCTTCTTTGGGGGTCTGTACTAGGATGGAGGAACTGGAACTGGTCTGAGTGGGGAGGGTGCTGAGGTGGGCAGCATGGTACACAGTGCAGTCAGGGGCAGTAAGGTATAGGGATGAGTAGCAGGGCCCTAGCCTCTGCTGCACCAGGCTAATAGATAACACCCTGAGGCCACCGGGGCTTGTCAGAAATGCAAAATGAACAAAGAAAGTTAAACAAATAAACTAGCACTTAGCTGTCTTCCAGCAGGTCCTACCAGGCTTCCCCTTCTGGCCACCTCTTCTCTTTCAGAAGCTTTGCAGAGCCTATGGGCTTGTACAAACATACAGGCCACTCCTGGCAGTAGTTTAACCCCAAGCTCTAGATAGCCTGCTCCCAGTCAGGTACAGCACTTTGAGGCTGTTTGTCTTTTATTCTTCCTCTTGCTGGTGCTGACCTATGTGGCTAACGCTTCCTCAGTCACCACACCTGTGACAGCTCCCGTGCTGACTCACTGCATCCCTAGACCTGGCTCCCCAGCCTTTGGTGAGTCCTTCCAGGTCTGGAGTGGGCATGAGGAGGTGCTTCCAGGGTGTGGGGTTGTTCAGATGCTCCCACACCCCTAATAACAAGGCCCTGCCCTGTTACACAGCCCTGGTAGCCATTGAATTTTAGCAACTCTGTAGCATTCAATAAATTTCAGGTGCCTGCCTCAGAGCATGATGATGGGAGAACGTTCCCATGAAATGATGTCCAAGGGTGTTTCAGAAACAAATGGCAATTACAAAATGAAACCATTTTTGTGCAGCATTCATTTACTGGACCATATCACTTGCCTACAACAGCACAAACAATGGGTGCATCAATAGTGCCCCACCAGTGTTCCCTGTTACTGTGTAGTTTCCCAGTTTTTCACAGATATACATGGGCAGCCAATTTACTGTTAGTTTCTGAAACACCCTCATAAGTATTTTAACAGGGTCAAAGCAATACATTTTATTCTAATCCTGTTCTGGGAAAATGTTGAACCTGTTTTGCTGAAACTTTTAAAAAGAAATCAGCCTGAGGCAAATGCCTAGGCTGGGAAGTTTCAGCCCAGGTTAAAGACTGACAAAGATACAGTAATGAAAAACAGATCTTATGGTATCAGACAGCCTTTAATAGAGGTGGTGCTATCAGAGCTGTTCATAATATTTTGGAAATACCTTTTCCTCCAATGTAGAGCTCAAATTTGCCTCTACAGTTGCTCAGATGTCTGAAATAAAGCTAGTGTTGCCTTCTGCCCCTCATAGACCTCCACCCATGTGCTTTCTGATTTGTAGTCCATTTCGCCTGAGCTTGAACAATGGCAAAAATTTGACAGAAAGACCAACCTAATGCTTGTCTGCTCGTAAAAATTGTTGTTACTAGCCGTTACATGACTTTCTGACTGGTTCACCATCACACCAACACCCTGAGTTGTCATATTTCCATTCTTCTCTCACACCAGTATCCAGTAGAGGTAATTTTCCTAGGTGTTAATGGCCTTAGACAGGGGTAAAATAGATGCAAGATCAGAATCAAGCTCTAATTATAATTTTGCTTTCTGTTACTGCCCCTCCTTGCATACTGACCTACTACTGGTTGAGGATCACTCCCATTCTAGAACACTACTTTCAAGTTTTGATTTCTGTTTGAAGATGCGGCATGTTAAAATTAGTTGTAAATGGTGTATTTGGTAGCCATATTGGTCTGAGACAAAAATAAATGCAAAAATCGAGAACTCTTGGTTCAGAGAGGATACCTTTTATTAGACCAACTAAGAAATCACAAAAAAAATATCTTTTCCCCTGAGCCTGGTGAAGGGTGTATGAGCCCGAAAGCTTGTAGAAAAAGATTTGTTTTTTTCAATTTCCTGGTTGGTCTAATAAGGTATCCTCTCTAAACCAAGAGTTCTGGATTTTTGCATTTGTAAATGGCATAGCATTACTCAATGCAGTGCAGTAAATTAACTTTTCATTTAATTTTGTGTTAATAGTTTAATCTCTCTCATTTTTTTCTTTTTCTTTCTGCTTTAGTTTTCCAAATGGTTGAACGAGTTCCACCTTTCCTATATGATGTTGGAGAAAGAACTGAATACAAGCCTCTTGGACATGAAGAGCAAGTTGAACACATCAACGCTTATATCTGCAGACCATCTTTCAACACAGACAAAGCTGTGATTGTGATTCATGACATTCTAGGATGGCAGTTCCCAGATACAAGATATATGGTTGATCTGGTTGCAGCTCAGGGATATTTGTAAGCCATCATCCTTATTTTTTTCTTCTTAAAGAAATACTCTCATGTTTACTAGGCCCAAATTTTGACCTGCTCTGGGCATGTCTACACATGCAATTAATGCAACTGAATGTAGCCCGGGTGTACACGGGTTTGTACTTCCCTCTCCAACTGAGGGAATTATTGGCAGGGCAGCGTGCTGTACAGGGACACAACAGCCCAGCGGCCACCTCTTTCCCCTATAGAGTCAGGTCCAGTCAATCAATTACTTAACTATATACATATTTATTATCACAACAAAAGCATTAAATGGTAAGGACATAGATTATATATATATGTACAAATTTACAAACCAATAAACCCTATAATATATTTATATATATACACACACCCAGTTATAATTTAAAGTACAGATGGACAGTAGAACAAACCAGACCAAAGGATATTGATTGGGCAACCTTATAACTCTATTCATATACAAACTATTACTTCAGATTATTCACATAAACTGTAAGGCATAGTCTACAAATATAATTAGCAGTCCTTAGACTACCTAGGTGCCCTCCAGGGCAGGGGCCTCACTCCCAAGGTACCACTGCAGGAAAGGAGGTTGGTGGAAAGAAAAAGGAGAGGAAGACCCCAAAGACTCCTAAGCTCCCCCGCTATCACCCAGGAATGGCCCACGTGGTGCCCCTTTGCTGTCCAGGGTAACTTACTACTCCATAGTCCCAGAGGGTTACCTCTTGTTCTCCAAGTCAAGCTCTGTACCCTGCTGGGTTTTCCTGCTGCCGTCCTGGCTTAGGGCCACATGCACAGCTGCGTGTAGTAGGCGCTTTGCCTTGTGCTAGGGGTTGGAGGCGAGGACAGCCTTGTGCAGCACCGGGGCTCGGTCTGTTCCCAGACCCTCTGGGCAGCATTGTCTGCACTGAGCTGCTGCCCCATGTGAGCAGCTCTTGCCCCAAGCCACCTCAAGCGGCTCCCAGGGTCTCTCACCCTCCATGCAGCGCCTCCTGCACTGAGCTCCCAACCTCATTCTGGGGGTTGAGGAGCTGAGCCGCCCCGGGGGCTCCAAAGATCCTGCTCTGTGCACTAGCCTGTGCACTGTGTCTCTGGCCACACACCAGAGGTTGCAGATCCAAGCCACCTCATGCAGCTCCCAGGGTCTGGATGCTGTGCACTGTGTTGCGCACCGAGAGCCTAACCACTGGAGCCATGCCATGCTCCCCACTGATAGAAGTCTTCAGGGGCTCTTCCTGGGCTACTGCTTTGCCCTGCTGAGCAGCTCTCCTCAGCTCTTCTAAGCCCCGTTCTTTTCTCTTCTCTGACCCCGGCGCATCTGCCCTTCGTGCTGGGCACTCAGCTCCTTTTATATGCTTCAGGGCTCTGCCCCTGAAGTATTCCGGACCTGACAGTTTGCAGTCTATAATCAGGTCTGGGGGAGCTCTTCTCCCGCTCCCCTCAGGAAAGGGGTGTGATGTTATTTCTCTTGCTGCCTCCTGATTGGTGGATGGGCTCCACCATCAAAACAGCAGGATCTCAAGCCTGGGGTTCAACCTAAACTCTGAAAGGTAAGCCTGCTACATGAATATACTCTGGCTCAATTTGAGCTGAAGTAAACTAATCCTGATGACACCATCTACACATGCATTTAAACACAGTAATTTACTACGCTGCTGGATACCACTTGTATCTGACAGGACTATCAGGCAGCACGGTAAATTAGTCTACTGTGCCTTAACTGCTGTGCACATGTAGATGGGGGCGCTTTACTGAGCAGCAAATTAGTCTGCTGCATAGTAAAACATCTGGCGTAAACGTGCCCATGAGCAGCTCTGTAATTTTAATCTGAAGAAAAATAATAAGACAACCAAAAATGGAATTAATCTGTGAGACACCAGTGCACAGACGTCTCTTCAAGAGACTACTTCAGCTTACAGAACCAAATAGCTGCACTGACAGAGTTCTTAATTGTTTAAAAATGCAGTGCATTGACAAAAACCCCATCAAAAGACTATTCTGGTGGTCTCCTGTAGTGGGTGATTTAAAAATATATATCAACTTTTTACACTGAAATTAAATCTAAAAAATGAATATGCATATCTTTTTATAATGTTGTTATTTTTTAAACAAATGCTGTTTGAGTCTAACCTACATAATATTCGCTTTATCTTTTACCAGAAAAGATGTGTGTATATGCATCTGTAGCTAAAGTTTCTTTAAAGTACACTTGTCTTTTCATCTGATTTGCCTAAAGTGTTGCAATATCCATTTTCTACTTTTTTTACAGAAAGGTATTTTTTAGCCCCTGGCTACTAAAGCAGGATGAATGTAACGATTTAGGCTAAGGACAGACATTACACATAAACTGGTTTAAGTAATCAGAAACTGGTTTAATCCAATAACAGAACAGGCATTCAGTGTACATAAACCTGTTTGAAAATGGCTGAAACTGGTTTGAGATAAACTTGGTTGAATGTAGTATCAGACTTAACTGATTTGGGTCAAACCAGTTTATGCAATGTCTGTCCCAGACCCCTTCCTGGTTTAAGTTAAACCAGAGTCCCCCAGCATGCTCTCTGGGCTGGGCTAGGCAATCTACTCGAGAGAGCTGGGCTGGTCCCTCCCCTCTGCTCCCTCACTGGAGCTTCAGCAGAGACTTGTAGGCACAGCAGCATCTGTCTGGCTTCCTCCTGCTCCATGCCCCGCCCTCACTGTTCCCATAGCACAGATGTAGCCAGCATGTGGTATGCTAGCTAATGCTTAGAGGTGTCTGTGTAAGGCAGACAGGACAAAGGCAGACAGGACAGTGTCCGCTTAGGGCTTTTTGGAGCTAATCAACAGGTCAGCTGGTAATGTCCCTCCATTCCTTCCTTGGAAAAAGTTGTTTAAGAAGAGCTTGAACTAATGAGAGAGGCTTTGTTTTCTGATGGGGTGATAAATGCTGATAATAGAGCTGAAAAATGCTCTGTTATCAATAAGGGGGGAGAACCCCTCCCAAATCAGAGCATCCTGCCGGGGCCTGGCCATACTCCTCCCTCCCCGCCCCCCAGCTCAGCACTTTGGAAGGGATGTGGATGGCTGTTGTAGCTTCTAACCCTTGGCTTCTCGCTTGAGCCACTACAGGCATGTGCCTGAATTTCCTCAATCCAGAAGGGATGTCTGCACAGTTACGGTTTAGCCTAGCCAAGTTAGACTAACCTGCAAAGATTGAATCAATTCAGGCTCAAGCTTTTTGAATGTCTGTCCCTAACCTTAGAGATTGTTTATTTTGCCACCACGTGGGTAACAATTATGGGGCAAAAAATAGGTGCATGACTGTCTAGGTATATGTAAACCTTCTTCACTGCCATTGCACAGATGCATGTCAGGCCATGCCTCTCTTGGTCTGCTATCTGGTACCATGTAAACCAGTACAGTCTGTTCCGTGGTCAGGTTGTCAGTGACTAAACCGATGCCTCTACCTGGGCTTGCGTGGGTGAAGAGGGTCTGTGGACACCCAGCAGGACTGAAAACAAGACCTGCCAAAGAGCAAATGAGCTCCCTACAAGCCAACAGCCATCTGTACCTAGAGAGGAGATGGGCGCCACCCAGTCACTCTGCCCAAAGAATCATCAGTGATGCAAAGCAATTCAACTAGGGTTGTTATAACATGTAAGGTGTCCCAACGGTTGCAGCGGCCTTAGGACTGACTTGACTTGATTGCACAGATGCACACAAGCTGAATCAATTTTGTTTTGTGCAGAGCCATTTGCCCAGACTTCTTCAAAGGACAACCTTGGACAACTACTGATCATTGGGCTGACTTTGCTGACTGGTTGAAAAAGCATGATCCTACAAAAGTGGACAGGTAAGATATATATTTATCCTGGAGTTTTAAAAGTTTCAGCTGCACTGAAACTTAAAGCTGTGGAATTAGTATAGTAAATAATGAGAATGATGTGCCTGTGAGATTTTCAGAAAGGCTCTAATGGGAGTACAAGGTGGCCATATGCATAGAGAGGAGGGCGCATGTATTGTTGGCATACTGGAGAAAGTCAAGGGTACTGCTTATCAGGGAAGAAGACTGAGAGGAAAGGATTGAAAAGGGTTCCAGAAGAGACAGACAAGAATCTCCTATAACAAAGTGTTTTGTCTTGTGCAAAACTACAAGACTAAGAAAGGAAGCTTACAGAAATAGAGAAAAATTAAGAGTGAGGAGAGATGCATGTAGTTCCATTTCAATTTCAATTTTAAAATTACCTGAAAGATGCTCATTTTCTAACCTTCCTGATCACTAATTAATTACCCACTGGTCAGCTAAAAAGCAATTCTGCTGCCTAGAGGTTTGTATCCCCAGCAATGCACAATTGTTTTTTGTGGGCAGAATGTGGAAACTGAGCTCTCCCACATAGAAATATTGGGAGTGGGGTTGAGCAGCTCAGGCTATGTGGTGCAACCATTAGAACATGAAGTAGACTCACCAGACACCTTTAGAGAGGGGATTGGGATACATGCTCTCTGGCACTTTCCTATGAGTAGTCGTTGCAGCCATAGGCAGATCCAGGATTTTTAAAGTGGGGGGATGTGGTAGTAGTGACCAGCACTGCAGGGGTGGTTGTAGCCCCTGTTCCCAGCCTTCTGTCCACTTAGGTGGAGAGGCTGGACCATGGAAACAGTAGCCAGGGACATTTTTTAGGTCACTGAAGCAAGGAAGAAGTCATCTGCCTGCTTTCAGCACCTCCTTCCTTCCCATCCATGCTAAATGGCACTTTCTCACCCCTCCCATTCCACCACTTGCCTTCTCTCTCTTCCACTTGCCCTCTCCACTTGCTAAGCATCAGCTCTGCAGAAAATGACCTGGGGATTACAGTGGACAATAAGCTGGATATAAGCCAGCAATGTGCCCTTGTTGCCAAGAAGGCTAGCAGCATACTGGGCTGCAGTAGTAGGAGCATTGCCAGCAGACTGAAGGAAGTGATTATTCCCCTCTATTCAGCACTGGTGAGGCCACATCTGGAGTACTGTGTCCAGTTTTGGGCCGCTCCTTATAGAAAGGATGTGGACAAGTTGGAGAGAATCCAGTGGAAGGTGACAAAAATAGTTCAGGGGCTAGGGCATGTGACTTCTGGGGAGAAGCTGAGGGAACTGGGCTTATTTAGTCTGGAGAAGAGAAGACTGAGGGGAATTTGATAGAAGTCTTCAACTCCCTGAAGGGTGATTCCAAAGAGGATGGAGCTAGACTGTTCTCAGTGGTGACAGATGACAGCAAGAAGCAAAGTTTTCAAGTTGCAGCAACAGAGATTTCAGATGGATATTAGGAAAAATTCTCACCAGGAGGTTGGCGAAGCACTGGACTAGGTTACCTAGAGAGGTGGTGGAATCTCCATCCTCGGAGGTTTTTAAGGCCTGACTCAACAGAGCCCTGACTGGAATGATCTAGTTGGGGATGGTCCTGCTTTGAGTAGGGGGGGCCTTCTGAGGTCCCTTCTAACCCTAATTTTCTATGATTTATACCTCTGAGCACACTGCTGCTGTCTTGGCCACTCCTGCCCCACTCTGGCTGGGGCTGTGGGGAGCTGGACTCAACAGGGGTGGCAGTGGGTGGGTTCCCTCTCCCTGCACTTCTCTGGGGCTGTTGGGGAACAGCCAAGGGGACTGGACAGGTAGTAGGAACCTGGTCACTGCCATCACTGCTACCCAGCTGAGCCTGGCTTACTACACAGCCTGGCTAGTGGGGCAGGAGCAGCCCTGAAACACTCCCTGTTGCCCAGACAGTCGCAGCAACATGCAGGGGATGAGAGGGAAGGGGACATTCTGCTGACCACTGGTTTGTGAGGGCAGCGTATAGCCCCTACCTACAGAACAGACGAAAGCATCATTTTCTCCTCTTGGGTGAGATTTTGACCTCATCTCTCTTATCTGACTTTTGCACACTCAGCTGTTGCCTTTGTGAACTTACTACAGAGCACTGCCTACTTCTCAGCGTCCACCAGGTTTCTCCATTGGGGTCTCATAGTGTTCTTACCATCTACTACCTCTGTCCATAGACACTGATGCTGGGTTTGATTTTCTTCAGATTCATGATGAATGTGGCAAACATCTCCCCAAGCAAGTCCTTCAGGAGCTTGCTTAACCTTTCTATCACCAGTTGTCTACCCATCTCTTACAACACTTGCTTCCTCTAATTGATAACAGGATTGCTCTTGAACAACTCCACAGCAAAAATTTGCAGATTCACCCTAGATGTGATTCAAGAGCATTCTTCTTCAGGCAGGGGAGCACTGATGATTCCATTGCTGCCAGCCGGGCCAACCTTCAGGGACTAGACAGCCTGTCTCACATATATCTCATGTCTTCCATGCTTCCCTGACCAACATTCCAACACTGTGTGCGCACAGATTAGTGCGTTAGTTTCTCACCATGGTGTGCTTGCACTTGATCCCTGAAGGGATTTTTTTAAGGCACTTTCTACAGTTCTTTTCTAAGATTTATAAAATAGTGCTTTGGGGAAGACATCTAACAGCTTGGACAGATGTAATGTTTACAGCACTATAAACAACTTAAAAGTACTACAAAAATTAAGGGGGAAGATGACTTACAGTGCACTAGCACTACAAATTGACTCAAACCATATGAAAAAAGACCCTGGATGAAACAAGGACAACTGTGAAGTGACATTTATGTAAGGAGTGACAGGTGTATGTGGATGCTACTGAAGCACTGGAAATTAAAAGCACTTCAGAAAAGGTAGAATTTGAAGTGTGTGCGCATTTCTGATTAAACCATTTTAACCAACAAATAAAATATATGGATGGTTACCTGTAGTCCATAGTCTGCTTGAGCTGAGTCAAAACACCGGCATTTTTTCAGGGTCCTTCAAGAAAGCATGACACTCCAAGAAACAGATAAGTCAGAGAGACACCCAATTACTCTAAAATCAGGTTGTGGGCCACAAAGTACCTCCACAAACCTTTAACAATGGCCTGTTCTCTACTTCTTGGCTTCTGACCATACGACTTGCACTATACAACAATATAACTGAATTTTCAGAACAGACGCATGTTAACATTTGAAAATCCCTAGCAAAAACAATGCACAGATATGTAGGTATTTACTGGTTTTAGTATATGCAATTCCATTTAAAAGTTTACCAAATTAATTAAATAAGGTAAAATGGAAATGGGTTTACACTTTTTGAGATTTCTACAATTTAAAAAAAATTTCTGTACTATGCTGTACTTTCAACACTTGATATATTAGTCTGCTTATATGACTTGTGGCTTTTTTACTGTGCTTTAGTTATTGTCTCTTTAATTTGGGGTTATTGTTTAGTTAATAGTTTTCTCATAGGTGGGCTTAGCAGAAGTTTTTGTAATGATGATTCGCAAAACAGGAATTTGGCAATACTGTACTCATGACTTATCTGTCCAATAACTTGATTCTGTAACATAAGAAGTGCTATACCGGGCCCATCTAGCCTAGTACCCTGTGTCTTTCACCATCTTACCCAGACACCAAATGCCAGGACACTTTTGCTGAGGGTAAGGGTCCCTGGTTGGACCAGCCTGTATTCTACCTTAATCCCACAAGCCACTGAAAAAATCTAGGTTGGTGGCTCCTGCATGGAGCCATCAACATGAGCATGTACCTGGAGCACTTTACATACTCCCCTAACACCTGTCCCTTCTGTGGTCAGAGGGGGACCCTAGCACACACCTATCTCAAGTGCACTAGGCTGCAGCCTCTCTACTGTGTCCTCAGGAACATCCTGTTAAGGTTCTAGCTGCACTTTCCCTGCACCTCTTGTTTTATGCACGCCCTATATGTAGCCCTATGAAATCATGAAACTTTTTGCTCAAATTCCTCCTGGCCCTGGCCAAGTCTGGCAGCCTCTCCTCTTAAAATGAGAGGTGTGCCAAATGCCCTGTCACAATGCTACATCAAAAAGAACTTTATTTTGTTTGTTTTAAGGTTACTAGCAAATAATTTAATTCAGTATTTCCTAGTTCTTGTATCATGCAAGAGAGTAAATAATAAATCCCCATCTACTATCTCCACACCATTCATGATTCACTCTCATACTCAATAATCTCTCATGTAAGATTTTTTTTGTTTTAATCATTTTCACTTGCATGTCCTGTCCTTATTCATTGTCTTATGGGTGAAGTATTTGAACCAGTTCCAAAATATATCCTTATATTTTATATCCTTATATAGCCTTAAATGCTATCCAAAATAAAGTTACTTTTCTAAATCATAGCCAGAACAGCTAGTCTGCATTTAAGAATAGCAGCAACTAATCTAAAGTTTAAATGTTTAACTAAAGTTTAATTTAAAGTTTAAATGATTTTGTTTTAAATGATAGGGGAAAGAATATGGGGACAATTTGATGTACTTCTGCATTTTCAGAATTTTAGGTAATGATTTTACTATGGATTTCTTAGTTTCCTTTTGCTTATGTCTTAGGGAAACTGATGCTGTCTTGAAGTATCTAAAGGAGCAGTATGGTGCAAAGAAGATCGGTGTCGTTGGGTTTTCCTGGGGTGGCATGGCTGTACATCACTTGATGCTGACAAATCCTGAATTACAGACTGGGGTGTCCTTCTATGGTAGTACAGAATGCATATACACTTAAACAGGTTCCCATGGCTATATACAATATATAACTTAGGTATCACTCTGTAAAGATAAGTATTGAATGCAAAGGTGAGCTGAAGATTTAAACACAACTCTATTGCAGCAGTACATGCTATATGTCCCCAGTAACCAACTTGCAGGGACAGACAGTTGTTTAGATGTTCACAAAGCAGAAAATGTTCATTTCCATTTCCCACCAAAATTTCCTAACTAGCTGTACGATGGCTTGGAAAATGGGAAAAAAAATATTTTCCTAATGATTTGTTTTCCAGCAGAACAAACATTTGTGCTAATCAGTGAAGCATGCTAAGAAAAAGGCTTGTCTCAGTCCCTGAGTAATTCTGCTCCAGGATGGCTGTCAGCCTGCTCTGTTGCTGTGGCATTATGGATACAAGGATATGCCAGAGTACGAGCAACAATTTGGGATGTGAAGGAAGCCAGAAGAGGCAAGAGAGAGCACTTTTCATCTGCCTATGTTCCCAGTCTAGTTAGCGTGGATGTTATAGGAAGATTGACAGAAAAGATAGCAGAGTGGGCATTTCATGCCTTTCCTGAGAGGTGTTTGCTCACCGTTTGTAAGGAGTTTCAGTTGGATGGACTCCCCGGTTTAGCATCAGCCAAGAGTACTTCCCTTCATCTTGGCTTGGCAAGGAAGGCAAAATATGAGCATCTGAAGTCTGGGCCTAAAGAGTCTGGGATGGAGGATATTTGCCTGTAGTATCTGGGGGCATCTGAACCCCAAGACCTCTGGGCTTGGACCTGCACATAGAACGCCTGCCAATGAATTTTGAGGTAACTGAAGTCCCAGAGTGAGAGGTCTGAGATGGAGGATGCTTGCCGATTGTAGCACCATACTAACCATGGTGTTTAGAATGATTGAGTGCTGTCTGCTCAATCAATAGGGTTTTTGGAATAATTGAGTTTTGCTCAGTCAATATGATTTGGAACCCATTTGGCTAATTTGACCTGGAACATGAAATATATTATTTTTTAAAAGTCCTTTCTAATATGGGCATAGTCACATTTATCATGGTTTTTGCCACTGTTGGCTTACAGTCCTATAATCTGCTGACTATAAATCATGCCTTAAGGGCCACTTCTGTTATTACAGAATATATCCACCTGTGCCAGCTCAGTGGTGCTTCTTGTGCACCGGTGTTCCACAGACTGAACTACACCCAAAAATGAATTACAGGCCATTGCAAATTGCTGCTTTTGATTTAAAGCTCTCTGCAACGTGTCCTGGCTATCTTGGAAACTCCTTCTTGTACTCCACCTTGGCTTTGGGGTGAGCTGGCATATTCTTCAGTAGGGTACTGTTGATCCTGAAGTTTGCTTCCTTCGTTAGTCCCAAGAGCCCGACTTTATTGGCATTCAGGGTATTTTGCCTAGCCTAGTTTACTTGAACTTTCAGTCTTTTACTTCAGTAGAAAGGGTTGGCTGAAGAGTGACCAAATCTCTTGAGGTTCATGGCGAAGTTTTTAAGCAATGGTTTAACTCGTGTGATTTTCAAGCTGATGTGTCCCCCTGAAGTGTATATAACAGGGATTTTTTTTCTAATGACTGATACATAGTGCAGATCTTACCTGATGTAAATACTGTCTCCAAATATGTTGTAGGAATAATCAGGAACACTGAAGACAGATACAACTTGCTGAATCCCACATTTTTTATTTTTGGTGAAAAAGATCATACCATTTCTTTGAAGCAGGTAAGTTATTTTTACAAAATGGATTCATTTTCTGTATAGTTCCTTTATTTTACATGGCAATGGAAATCTGGCTGGCAGATGCCTGTGTGAGCCTGCCAACAGTAGAAGAGGAAAAAAGGATTCAGGAATAGAGTTTTCTTATCTGCATTTTAGCATCTCACATATTTTATAGAGAGGCAATTCCAGGAGGATGTAGAGAAACATGGTGAGAACCAGGGAGCAGACTCTTTATACCAAGACCAGCAGGGTTGGGATTTTTGTGGATGCAAATCAAACACCTTAACTACTTGGATACTGCAATCACCACCTAGAGTAGGGGTTGGCAACCTAAAGCTAATGGGCTGGATCCAGCCTGTGGAGCCTTTGAATCTGGCCAATGGAGCCATGGGATTTGACAGTGTTCAGCAGCAGAGGGTCTGCTACAGCTGAGCAACCAGGGTTCCAGCAAAAAAGGGGAGATTTCCCTGCATTATGCTACCGACAGGCAGGAGATAGAAGCATCAGAAGCAGCTGGGCACTAGTGCACACCCATCTCAGACCTGAGCTGGGTTACTCTGGCCTCTTGCTGGAAAATGTTGGTGACCTCTGCCTTGGAGAACAGCAAAGCTAAAAGCCACTGAATGTGGAAGCTGGAGATAAAGGTCCAATTCTCAGCTGTACTATTGAACTTTGTGGGTGACTGATTGTGGACAGGTCACTTAAGCACCAAATCAGTCAGTGATTTGCAAAAGCATGAATTTGGGTCTCTATTGGGAAACTCGCTAAATTGGCATATTTTATAAAAATAGCTTTATTTTAAAGAACTGATGATAAAATCTGATTCAAGTGCAGAATTATTTTAAAAAAAAGAAACCGAGATGTAAGGACACACTTCTATTAAGCAAAAGCAAATGATGAACAAATTTAAATAGGCAACTTAAGCAAAAATGATAAACAACTTATAATAGATGTTCTTTTTTTCAGATCACTTTACTGGAGGAGAAACTGAAACAGTACTGTCAAGTTCCCTATTTTCTTAAAGTTTACCCTGGGCAAGTTCACGGCTTTGCACAGTTCAAGCCAGATGATACAAAACCTCAGGATAAACCGTACATTGAACAAGCAAGAAAGGATATGTTTGACTGGATTGAAAAATTTGTCTAACAAATATAAAATCAAAAGTGTAAGATAACATAAAGCAATATATTCTGCAATGTTAAGGCTGGCATTTGATTTCATTCTACTTTAAATGAGAGCTGTTTAGGGCGTTTTGGGGGTGGAGAATAAACTATATTGTATTTATAGAATTTACAATAATATAGTAATTTTTTTATTGGCAGTTCTAAATAACATGATTTCATGTTAAACCATTTTTGAATGAAATATTAAGGGAGTGTTTACATTCAACCTACTTTAGTATAGTTATAATCTTGTTGGAGACAGGTCTCCAGTTTCTCTGGGGTATATTCTCTCTTCCACCTTGTATACAGCTGATATTCGTAGAACTCTTATATGTTGAGAGTGTAGACTTCTTTGAGCTGTATTATTACAGCATAAGCATTTTTATCAGCAAGACTGTGCTGATAAAAATGCTTATGCCATAATAATACAGCTCAAAGAAGCATTCTTGTGTTTTCAGTATAATGCCTTGGTGTCTGGAGGGGGGGAAAATGACACTAGGACTGTCCTAGCTTTCCATGTAATTATTTGAAACAGTTTTCATTTAGTAGAAAAGGGTTGCTTAGGATGTGTAGCAGTACTCAGTATAAGTTGCTGTCCACATAATGGAAAAAAGCAGTCTTTCTGAGTATGGCTGAGGGACTAATATGAATAGAAGTATCAAATTATAGACACTGTGTCAAAACTGTTGCCCTGCCCATGGCAATTATGCTGATTCAGTGTCCTAGTAATCATATTCAGAATACTATTATCCTGGTGGGGGTCGGGAAATCTCTCTCAAGAAACAGGACTATTGAGTTGTGGAAGCTGGCAGCTGCAATACTAGCACATTATTTTAAAAGGACATTTCTTTCCGGATATTACGCCATGCTCAGAATGTTGAACCCCAGCTCAAGTCTGGGATTGTGCCCGGTATGCAAAGGCCAATAAAGATACCAGGGGTGAAAGTACAAAGAAGGTTTATTGCTAGCAATAAAAGGTGCGAGCGGAATAATTTCACGTAACAAGCACACAGATCACTATTTCTAAGCATCTTTTATACAGGAGTTTTTGAACCTTCATAAGCATCCTTGTTTGCTAATTGGTTATAAAGGAGTGACGCAAGGAGTTCTTCACTGAGCATGTCTCTATACCTGTGTTTTAGCCATGTATCTCATTTACATACATGTGTGTTTCATTAGCATACTTTTTCCCCACCTAGGGGCGTGATTTTTAGTATTTTAATGAGCCCTTTAACCCAGTACTTAGCTTCTTGCTTTTGTTTTCAAGCCCCCTTTATCTAGGACTGTCTCCTCCTTATCATCGCAGATGGGCATTCATCTCATAACATTCTCTTCTGCTTCGTCTCTGGGTAGTGCTTTCTAGGTCACTCCTTACAAGAACACCTCAGAAGAATCGTAACATCTGATTTCGGCAACACGGCTGCCTAAACCTTTTCCATTTGTCACACATCATCTGTCAATGCAATCCCTTTCCACGCACCACCCAGCTCTCACTGCCCAGAGACTGCTGGAAACCTGCCGCCAGGAAAGGCCCTGCCACACAGCTTGCATCTCTCTCGGGTGACCTTTCAGTAGGTCTTGTCTCTTGCCCCTTAAAAAGGGAGTCAGGGTAGTAAACAAAGCTGCCTTGGCACTGCCTTCAGAGGGCTGCAGGCTTTCCAGGGTGATCAGCAGTCGCCTGGCGGGAAGTGGCTTAACCTGTGAAGGCCTGCGGCCCCTGCGGGGGATCCCTTGCGCTGGCTCCTGTCAGCCGGCGGGCCGGGCCCTGCGCCAGCACTGCTCTTTCTCCAGCCAACCCTTTCTACCGAAGTAAACGACGGAAAGTGCAAGTCAACGAGGCTGGGCAAAACACCCGGCATGCCGATCAAGTTGGGCTCTCGGCAGTAACCAAGGAAGCACACTTCAGGATCCCGGTGGCTCGAGCCAGAACTCGGATCTGTAAGGCCGGGTGGGACGCCGGGGGCCCTGCGCCAGCACTGCTCTTTCTCCAGCCAACCCTTTCTACCGAAGTAAACGACGGAAAGTGCAAGTCAACGAGGCTGGGCAAAACACCCGGCATGCCGATCAAGTTGGGCTCTCGGCAGTAACCAAGGAAGCACACTTCAGGATCCCGGTGGCTCGAGCCAGAACTCGGATCTGTAAGGCCGGGTGGGACGCCGGAGGGGCAAGTCTCCCCACCCGCGCCGGAGCCTCGCCAAAAGCAAGTGCGCCTGGCACCGCCACCCCTGGGCCCCGGCAGCGGCCGCTCCCGCCGCGGCTCCTTCCCCAGACAGCGCCGTCCTCCCGCCCCTCAAAGCAGCGCCCCTCCGCGGGCAGGGGGTGCCCGGCAAATGCTTCTCGATGTGTGTTTCAGGTAGGCACGGGTAGGCGACCGGCATAACGCCCAGGCGTAGTGACTGGTCTGAAAGCCCCTTGGCCGTCGTAAAGGACGTTCCTGCTGCTCTGTCCTCTACTGATACGAAACCCGACGCCTTTATGTTTTACTCTTGAAGAGAAAAATAGAGGACATAAAGGCGTTGGGTTTCATATCAATAGAGGACAACCAGACTGTCCTCTATGATGGCCACCCTGCCTGGGAAACCTAAGGCGCTCAAGTTGCTTCAGAGAGAGCATCTACGAAACCCGATGTCTTTATGTCCGTTTTTCTCTTGAAGAGAAAAATAAAGGACGTAAAGGTGTCCAGCCAAGCAGGCGGTTGTTGGGTTTATGCCTTTTCTGTAGCTCTCTCAAGCTGTTTCGTGCTGAATGGGGGCAACATCCAGGGCAGCAACTTGCTGGAAAGATGCTCTCTCTGAAGCAACTTGAGCATCGCAGGTTTCCCAGGTAGGGTGGCCATCATAGAGGATCATCCGTTTGTCCTCTGTTGATATGAAACCAGATGCCTCTGTGAGAAAAATAGAGGACATAAAGGTGTCTGGTTTTGTATCAACAGACAACTGGCCTGTCCTCTATTATGGCCACCCTACCTGGGAAACCTACGATGCTCAAGTTGCTTCAGAGAGAGCATCTTTCCAGCAAGTTGCTGCCATGTAGATGCTGCCCCCGTTCAGCACAGAACAGCCTGAGAGAGCCACAGAAAAGACGTAAACCTGACAGCCGCCTGCTCAGCCGTCCCTGAGGCTTCCTGAGCTTAGTGCAGGGGACTCTCCGTCTTGAAGTAAAGAGCCAGGCTGTGTAGCCAGGGGACGTCATGGGTTTACCTCCTCGTGCTGGTACGGAGGAAGAAAGCCAGTTCGTGTCAAGCGCCCAGTCATGCAGAAGAGATATGAAACCTGGCTGTTCTCCAAGCATTAAATCTTCTCACTGGCAAGCCTGCCTGGCCAGCAGTAATGTAGAGGGAGCCTCAGGGTGCTCTGGAAGAGGGTATCACCAGCTCTTTCTTCCTCTCTCCCTGCCACCAGGTTGTGAAGCAACTGCTGGAAAGTTGCTCCCCTGCCCCACCTCTGCTAGTGATAATGGCTGCTGGAGCTACATAGTGGTCTCAGTCTCCATCCTGATCCATCTTGTTCCACCTCCAACCCCCACACTTGATGCATGAGAGGCCATGCCTGGAGCTTACAAGCAAGCATGCAAGCTCTGTGCATGTATTCTCCAAATAGTCTCCCACATCCCCCTCTCCTACCTGTTGTTTTACTTATTTTGTTCCTTCAGTTAGGATTTGCTCCAACACAAGCTTGAGGTTTTATTTAACTTCTTTTTTAAATGCTATGGAGAACCATCTGTGTCATGGTTCCCCATCACCTTACTCCAGTTTCATACCAATTTAATTCCAACATCATGCTGCATTAGGTATTCAAATTTAAGTGATGCTGTTTAATTAAAAGCCTCCACATGGAAATAGACTTTGCAGTAAGCTCTAAAGATTGTTACATGCACGTTCTGATGCGGTGTCCGATGAGTATTGCATGATGCAGGAGATTTTCTGTGAATAACTCCCTGTTGCTGGTCTCAGATGGTAAAGCTCCGTTCAGGTTGTTATACCATGCTCTTCACTTCGGTATCAGAGTGCCTTCCCATAGTGCCTGTGTCCCATACTTGCTCACCTCAGAAAATGTCCATGTGATGATCAGGTGGACCTTTTCTTCCCTATATTCACATCATTATTATCCACCATATCTCCCTTCATCCTGCTTCTCTTATGGCACTTTTCTATGCAGGTAGCTCCTTTGGCTTTCCCACCCTGACTTCTCATCACAGAATTGTGACATAAGGAAATTCAGGACAAGGCACAAAATTAGAAACGGGCTCCTGGTTACTAAGAACTTGTCTTCCCTGTTAGTGATGCTGCTTTTGCTGCTCCTTGAGGAAGAGGAGGATCAGGTTTATTGATAGCTGGGATCAGATTTGAACTCAGAGCTTCCATTTAATGCTGTTTACTTAACTAGCAGGTTTTTGGGCTGAATAAGACTTGTCTTCTGCAAACTGAATTTCTGTTTGGTGAAAGTCTGAATTTATACCGTTTGGGTAAGTAAGGTTTTTCTAACAAATTATTCTCAACAGAAAATCCAGTCTAGAGAGATCAATGCAATTTTAAGGAGGGTAAGATTCCCTTAAACAGTCTAGAAAACTCTGCTTTTGTTTCCATGGATGGAAAACATCATACAATGACTATTTCCATGGATGGAAAACATCCATCAATGACTAAGCGTCCATGGAATACCCTTAGGACGCTATTATTCAAATGGCACTTCTTATAACTGGCAGGCTTATCAGGTTTTAATAATATCCCAAAGGCACTGTCATTTTGCACTGGGGACAAATAGTCTTGCATATTTTGATACTACAAATAATGATTCTTATTAAAGTGAAATGAAATAAAGCTGGTGGATTGCAGTGGACAGTCGCAGCACCGATGCTTCCTAACCAAGCTGTTTTAAAGAGAAGCTTGAATTCTTCTGTTTTGGTTCAAACCTGCAGGCTACATTACTGCAACACCTGTTTTGATGAACTTTTAAACAAGATTCAAGTGATTCAGTAGAGAATAACTTCTTGCCTTCTAGCCACCTAAGATCCTTCTGATCATGTTACATCAGTGCTCTCTGCTCTACCTTCCTATTGCAGTTCAGTGCTTTGGTTAGTATTTTTTAGAGCCCCGTAAGGCTTACATGGAATACCCTGATAGGTCTCTCTTGTGTTAAGTTATGATAGCTATGATCTGTCAGGTCTATCTTGTGGACGTAGATTTAGCGTGGCACTGGAATCTGGATTCTTTAACTACACTTCATATTAGCATAATAGAATCATAGAAAATTAGGGTTGGAAGGGACCTCAGGAGGCCATCTAGTCCAACCCCCTACTCAACACAGGACCAGCCCCAACTAGATCATCCCAGCCAAGGCTTTGTCTAGCCGGGTCTTTAAAAACCTCCATGGATGGAGATTCCACAGCATCTCTGGGTAACCTGTTCCAGTATTTTACTTCCTTCCTAGTGAGAGAGTTTTTCCTAGTATCTAACCTAAACTTCCTTTGCTGCAACTTGAGGCCATAGCTCCTTGTTCTGTCATCTGTCACCACTGAGAACAATTTAACTCCATCCTCTTTGGAACCTCCCTTCAGGTAGTTGAAGGCTGCTATTAAATCTCCTCAGTCTTCTCTTCTCCAGACTAAATAAGCCCAATTCCCTCAGCCTCTCCTCATAAGTCATGTGCCCCAGCCCCCTAATCGTTCTCGTTGTCCTTCACTGGACTCTCTCCGATTTGTTCGCATCCTTTCTGTAGCGGGGGACCCAAAACTGAACATAGTACTCCAGATGTGGCCTCACCAGTGCTAAATAGAGGGGAATAATCACTTCCCTTGATCTGCTGGCAACATATCTACCAATGCAGCCCAGTATGCTGTTAGCCTTCTTGGCAACAAGGGCACACTGTTGGCTCATATTCAACTTATTGTCCACTGTAACCCCCAGGTCCTTTTCTGCAGAGCTGCTGACAAGCCAGTCAGCCCCCAGCCTGTATTGGTGCCTGGGATTGTTCTACCCTAAGTGCAGGACTTTGATACAGTGGGTTTATTTCTGTCACGATCATCGTTAGAGAGAGGTAGTTAGCCATGTTAAACTGAAGTCAGTCAGAAGAAGGCAGAGTAGCTATGCACCTTTATAGACTAACTAAATAAGATGTATATATAGAGAGAGCACAAGCTTTTGTAAACCATGTTCACTTCACAGATTTGGTTTTATTTTTAGAAAGGATTAAGTCTATAGAAATCATGAATCATAATTTGGTTGGACGGTCAGACAATTAAAGAAATAGATAGGTAGCCCAAAATGCCTGAACATGCCAGGAACCTAACTTCCTACTTTTGCAATTTCCAGTTGACTCAATTTTGAAAAAACAACTACAAATGAAAGAAATGTTCCTCTGCATCTGCCGACTAAATTGGCATTAGAATTAATTAAGGCAGAAGATTTTTTGGTATAGTAGAAGTGGAAAGGTCTTACATTAGAGAAAATGCATAAAACAGTGGTCAGGTATTTATGTCTGCCTGCTGGAAGTACAAGTGATGTAGAGCCCAATTTACTTTAAACTGGCTTCTGCAGCTTCAGAGAAAAATTGACAAAGCTAGATCCCCCATATTCCAGGGCACTAAGGCCCTTGTGGTCCTAGTTCTCCCTCAGCCAGAGGAGCCAACCAGAGGCAGCTGGAGAAAACTAGGTGCAGTGCAGAAGCAGATAGAGCAGAGTTGAAGTCACTAGGCTCTACCCAGATTCTGCTATGGATGTTCTGTCCCCCATGATAATTGGCTGTTTATTAAGTGGGACCTTGCTCTGAGTTTGTGTCATAGTCTGTGGAACAGGGTGGGCCATCCGGGCCATGGCCCGACCAACTTTTAGCACGTTAATGTAGCTAGCTATGCAATTAAAAAATAGGTATACAGTTTTAACCAGAATAACAATTGCACATTTGTGGGTTATATAAATTAACGTGCTAAAAGTTGGTCGGGCCGTGGTCCGGGTGGCCCACCCCATTCTGTGGCCTGTGGTTTGTGTCTCCCTTGTGTAGCTGGGTGTGGCAGGAATCCAGCCTGCATTGTTGTTGGGATTGGGATTTGTCCAAAAAGGGATTGAACAAATTCTCAGAGGAAAGAGGCATCAGTAGCTATTGAGCGTGAGAGTTAAGGATACAGCCCCTGAATTAGAACTTTCTAAACCAGGGGTTGTTGACCAGGGGTACATGTACCCCCAGGTGGACTTGGGAAGGCCCTAGGGGGTACGTGCAGGTGGGCGGGGACAGCGCACTGCCACCCACCACACTGCACCACCCCATCCCAGGAGCAGGGGCGGGGGGTGAGGGCAGCGGCGCCCCCCTGCGGGCTGCACAGGCGCCACCCAGCCGGCCGGATGCAGGGGAGAGGAAGGGAAGTTTGCAGGCAGCGGCAGCCGCCACCACCCCACGCTGCCTTCGCTCCATGTCCCACCCGCTCCACATCTAGCCACCGGGGTACATTTATTTTAAAAGTTGAAAACCCCTGTTCTAGACCTTAAGTGCTGGAGGCTGAAAGTGAGGGAGGAACAGTGGAAAAAACCCTGGTCATCCCTTGTTCACTCTCCCTTTCAGCATCCACTCTTTGCCATTGTGACACAGGATGTTGGGCTAGATGGGCCCATGGTTTGACCCATTAAGTAGCAAATCTTATGTTCTAATGGCACTCCCATTTGCTTCCTGACTTGTATGCTGCTGCTGTGCTTTGACTACACAAGATGGCCCGTGCCATTTAGCATCCCTTCACTCCCAGACTCGCTTGTGACAACTGTCAGCTGGTTTCCCCAAGGTTATTTGTTTAGCATGAAGGGCTTACCATTCTTTGTTTAACTTTCCTATAATATGTTCAGATTCTGTTTCTAACTCTGCTTTCTGTCTCTCTTTTTCCACTGTCAGTTCTGAACATCACTGCCCTTTTCTTTGTTTCCACTTTGACTCTCACAAATTCCAGAAGTTTGTATCTTCTGACCTCTGCATCCAGGTTTTAACTGTCAGAGGTGAGTGATGCTGCAAAGTTACTTATGGATCTGATTTTTCGCAAGCCTAATTGCTGTCTGAATTGTGTAACACACCCGCTATGTCATGAAGTACATGGTGCTGGCTGAGCTGGAGGGAACAGAGCTAGCGGGTGGAATCAGTCAGCCAAAAGAGGACTTCAGCATTCTCTAGGTACAGGGTTGAGGGGATCAGGTAAGCCTGCTTTAGGAGCAAGAGCCTGGCAGCTGGCCTTGAAGGGAAGGTAGGGTTACAGGTCGCATGCAGCCTGGGATAGACAGTTGAGCAGGGAAATAGCCTAGTGATAGCAAAGTTCTCACGGAAGCAGTGTGAAGTCCCAGACTGACAGTCTGTTAGGAGGAGGTATGACTTGAAGGTAAGGTGGCACAATGTGACATGGGTACCCCATACTGGACACGTACAGGAACTCTGGGTTAATGCTTGTAACTGCTAAAGTCTCTGCACTTGTGTTATTTATTTGCACCATTCCCCCTTGACTAGCTTGGCCTCTGTGAGCATCTGTGGGGATCCATTGTGGGCCAGATTATGGAGCATCAGTAGTCCAGATCATGGAGTGCCAGTAGCACTTGCAGAAAGCATGCTAGGGGTAGCTAGGCTAGAGCATGTGTCCCAGAACCCAGGAGAAAAGCATCCTCCAGGGGGACTAATTAGAGTTGTTAAATGGGTCACTTGTCCTTTTTAGTTCACTGCAGATTCCCACATGGCCAACGAAGGAAGACCTTGCCCATGTGACATTGGAGACAGATTTGAATATGGAGGCCTTGGGCAGGAAGTTCAGGTTGAGCATATCAAGGCGTATGTTTGCAAACCATCCTGCAGCACAGACAAGGCTGTGATTGTGATTCAGGATATTTTTGGATGGCAACTCCCAAACACCAGATACATGGTTGATATGCTGGCAGCCAATGGATACATGTAAGTGTTCTGTCTTAAAGTCTTCTTCCTGAAGGGATGTTTCTACATTCAGTAGGTGAAGATCATGACCTGGTTTGTGATTCCTATATGCAAGTTAGTCTGGACAGTTTCCTATAGAATTAAGAAAACATAAAAATCTTAAGGAGCAGACCCCTTCCTGTAAGATATTTGTGTACATTATATATCTGCGCCACACCCTGCTGCAACTGTCCAAAGAAAAATGATTGTGCAAGTGAATGCTTTAGGCATTTAAAGGTGCAGTGCACTGACAAACGTATTAATAACACACTCTTCAATTAGGTTATCCCACTGTATGGGAGATTTAAAGAAATTAAATGGTTTCACTCAAATGCAATTAGAAAACAAAATAAATGTATATTCAAACTAGGTTGTGCCAGATCTCCTTAAACAACCTCTTTTAACTTAACGTATATGGTGATGGTGGCTTTTTTCTAATTTTTACCAACTAATTTATAAAGTGAAATATACACACCTATCACATTATGGATACTCTTTCTTTCTTTTGCTCCCAGCTGTACACAGCTTGTCCCAAGTTTCAGAACTCCATAGGCATTCAGTGCAACTATGGGCCATTAACTTATGCCAAGCTCACATGCTGCAACTAAACACAGTTACAGACATGTGCGAGGAACAGGAAGTAGAACTCTGTGCTCAGGTCCTGAAAAGCAGGCCTCTGCCTGATTTTTGTAATGTTTTAATGCAATTAGAAAACAAAATGACTCCGAGATCCCTTTCCGCCTCTGTGCTTTCAAGAAGGGAACTCCCCAGCCTGTATGTATGCTGTGGATTCCTTCTCCCAAGGTGCAGCACCCTGCATTTGTCTACGTTGAACCCCATCCTGTTCTCATCTGCCCACTTTTGTAGTCTGTCTAAATCTAGTTGCAGCCTCTCTCTCCCTTCAAGTGTGTCCACCTCGCCCCACATCTTAGTGTCATCAGCAAACTTGGACAGCGTGCTTTCCACCCCCTTGTCCAAGTCACTGATGAAGATGTTAAACAGTGCGGGCCCGAGGACTGAGCCCTGGAGTACCCCACTGCTCACATCTTGCCAGGTTGAGTACAACCCGTCCACTACTACTCTCTAGGTACGCCCCATCAGCCAATTTTTTACCCATCCAATTGTGCAGGCATCAATGCCGCAGTCACTTAATTTGTTGATGAGGATGGGGTGAGAGACAGTGTCAAAGGCCTTCTTAAAGTCTACAAAGACTATGTCCACAGCGACACCATCATCCAAGGATTTAGTTACTTGGTCGTAAAAGGCAATCAGGTTGGTCTGGCAGGACCTGCCTTTGGTGAGCCCATGCTGATTGCCGCTGAGCATGATCTCCCCTGCAGGCCCCCCACAGATATGCTCCTTGATCTTCCCGAGCACTGAGGTGAGGCTTACAGGCCTATAATTACTTGGGTCCTCCTTCCTCCCCTTCTTAAAAATAGGGATCACATTAGCCAGTTTCCAGTCCCCCGGCACCTGGCCAGATGATCACAAATGCTCATACAGCCGGGCCAAAGGCTCCGCGATGACCCCTGCCAGCTCCCTCAATACCCTTGGGTGGAGGGCATCTGGACCAGCAGATTTAAAAATGTCTAGCCCTTCCAGAAGATCCTGAACTACATCTGCACTGACTAAAGGCTTGATAGAGCTATCCCCAGGATTGTCCCTACCTCTGGTAGGTGGGATATCCCGGTCCCTGTTCAGGAAAACGGAGGCAAAGAAACTGTTAAAAATATCAGCTGACAAGGTCATATCTCTGCGAGTTCCAAGAGCCTCACTGGTAATTCAAGGCAGCACAGCAGTCTGTCTAGCATTCCCTGATGGCTTTCCTGGCCAGGAGCTCTTACCGCTGTGGCCTGCAGGGCTACACTGTCTTGCTAGCTGAGGCCCTGTGCCTATATGCCTCCCAGGGCCCTGTCCTCTTTGGGTCAGGAGACTACCCTAGGCTGCTGTGCAGATGCCTGATAATTGAGCTAATTGCCTGGTTACTAAGACAACCCAATTGCAGCCTCCCCCTGCCTGGCCTGCAGTGCTCCCTCTCTGGGCTGATTCTCTCTTAAAGTAACAGAGAGGTACTGATGCCTGAAAACGAAGCTGTTCCATGACTACAAGGCTTAGCCTCAGGAGTGTATATTTGTCCCTCTTTTGCCTTCATAACTCAGTGGTTAGAGCACTCACTTGGGATGCTGGAGGTCCTGGACCCCTGCTATCTAGAGGGGATATGAGCTCTTACAGTTCCCAATGCACCACTTCAAGCACAGGTCAGGCTAGGGTACTTCCCTGAGATACTGGTGTTCTGAATTAGAGCTTGTTGTGCTTAGCACAGCACTCTAACCACCAAACCACAGGTCAAGCACTATGCATGCCCATTTTTGCCACTTTTTTGCAGCTAAGCCATTAACACAGTCTTTCGGGGAAAGGTGGTACAAGGGATTCTGCCCTACTGGGGACAAGAGTGTCAGCTAGAGCTGCACTGTTTTGGCCCGTGACAGAACACGACTGAGCTGGCAGGCAGGTGACCTGTGAGTGAAAGGTCTATGTCCTGTTGCTTTCTGAATGCATAGAGTGGGGTACGGTAGAGGCTGTGGACAGCTGTTCATTTGTAGCACTAAAAGTGCCGCAGCACTGCAGAAGGCATTCAGTAGTGTGCACTCCAGCCAAGGTGGGATAGGATATTGCTCAGGCCTGCAGCTCTGTTTCCCCCAACCCCAGTGAGGAACTGGAGCCTGTAAATCCACTCACTGGCAGCTTGACACCCCTCCTGGGATGTGGTGAGCAGAGCTGCAGCCTAGCCAGGACTGGCTGTGAATGGGACTGGGACATTGCCTACTCACAGCTCTGTCCTGGCCCCTGGCCCATGCTTGCTCAGATCTGCAGCCCAACTGGCTTGGACTGGGACCAGTCTCACTCACAGCCCAGTCCTGACTGGGCTGCAGGTGTGAGTCATTGGGACTGGAGACAGAGATGGAGCTGTGAGTAGGCCTGGAACCAGGACTGGACTCTCACACAGTGCTACACTCTGTCCACCCTGTTTTCCTTCCCTTCCAGCTTGGGGGAGATAGGGGAGTGGGATGTCAGGGAGCCCTGAAACCCCCTGCAGTACTGTGGTGCACTTGATGCATGTTACATGTGACACTACAAAACAGTGCTTCAAGGAAGTTCCTGTTTCATCTAAGAACATGTCTGTGCAGCTCTTACCATTTTTCTAATGCCATGGGGGCATGCATATCTGTCTCCTAGACTTTTGTAGTGCTACAAATATAAAGTTTGTCCATGACCAGAGTCAGAGGGTAAAATTTGACCATCAGGACTTTGGCATCTGAGTTTGGTCATTGTCTGTTTCATTAAACTATTTCTTAGAAGGCCAGTTAATTATTATTTTATTGTTTGTGTCACAGCAATACCTTCAAAATCCAGATGAGGGTACATCCCCTTTTATTGGACATTATAAAAACTCATATTAAGGATAGTCACTTCCCCGAAGAGTTGACAGCCTACCTACCCAAACAGAAAAAGTATTGAAGAAAAGTACTGTTATCTTCCTTTGCATCGCAAATGAAGTTACATCATTTAATCATTCAAAGAATATTTTGTAAGAAAACAGTACAGTTATTTGTATTTATTTCTAAAAATTATTCATACTCTTTAAGAATTGTTAACAGCATTAAAAAAGAATGACATACTCCAAGAAAATAAACTGGTACACTTTCAGAGATTTAATAGACATGTTCTTTGGATTAAAGGATCAGAAATATCTATGGCTTTGATATATAGACTTTTTCTCCTACAGAGCGATTTGCCCAGACTTTTTTGTGGGGAAAGAACCTTGGAAGCCTTCTGACGACTGGTCCACCTTTGAGAGTTGGCTGAAAACCCGAAATGCCAGAAAAACAGACAAGTAAGATGTTAGAGGAACAGATATTGCATTTACCATCAAGGATAAACCATTGTCTTGTTTGGTTTGAGATTAAGACGCATCTGACATACCACAATAATGATCAGCCCTTAGGAACAGGTGGCACTGATGATGTTCCAGTAAGTAATGAGGGATGAGATTACTCTGTCATTGATGGCTTGGTAGGATAGTCTTTTGTTTTCTCATCTTGATACGATGACTGCTAAACATTCTGTCCACAAGCCTTCTCATGGTCACCACAGTTTACAGCGACCTATAATGAAAGGGGAAATAAAAGTTTCATCCTGAGTCTGACCCATTGTAATGTACTAATATTTTAAAACTGTACATGGCAGCTGTGTAAAAAGCAAAGAAATATTTCCTTAATTCTACCCTAATGTTTGCAAAGCATTCTAACTCCCAGGTAGTTTATGTCCTGATGAATCCCTGCAACCGGAGTAAGCAAATGCATATGTTTAGTCATTGACTACCACTGTCCTTACTAAGAATATTCCTGTTACTTTGCAGACAGACTTGCTTGGAGTTGCACTCAGCTTATTTACCTCCAGGTAAAAGAAACCATGACTTGAGGGAGCAAATATTCAAACACAGGCAGCAGAGGCTCAACCACTTTTGCTCAGTAAGATAATGGAAACACAGGGGTGCTTCATGCCTGTGGGTTGGAGCCTTGTCCTTATCTGACAAAGGACAATGGTCCATTGTCAGGCAAAACTGTCAAGCATGTCTTTGAGGTAGATTGCATTATGCTTCTGGATTATGCTTTTGTAGCTCTTGCTTTATGCTTCTGGATTATACTTCTGTAGCTCTTAAAAATGAAAGTGAGGCCACTGCCCAGTAAATTAGCTCTTGATGCCCACTCAATTCAATGATTGACAGGTGTCCAATTTCCAGCATTTGTGAAAACACCAGTGAAGAGACTGCAGGTGTCCTGATCCCTCAGATTTCCTTGACACCAGTGATAGACCCAGATGCGAGGTAGAAAATGCATTGATTGTGTTAGTTGATGCATCTCCTTCTAGCAATGGACAAAAATCAAATATCTGTGTAAATTACTAGAATCAGTCACCAATGTAGGAAATAGCTGAATATGGGCTAATTGGCTCATCAGTGAACTATAGTAGGATGGATGGAGCTCTGAGGAATTGTTCCTTTGCCCCAAAGTTTCTCTCATTTAAGGTACCACATGCTCCTCTGGAAGGAAATAGAAAAGCTGATGAGACCCAAATCTGTCTCCATCACAATTGCCCCAGACAGTGCAATGGAACCCATTATGGCATATCTACATAACAGAACCTCTATTATTCCTAAAGCAGTGCTGGAATAACTATGCCTCAGAGCCCCTTTAGTATAGCTACAATGGCTGCCAGTAGGAATTTTTCTGCTTCTGTAGTTTTATCACCTCTGGCCAACAGCAGCTAAGCTGACAAAAGCCCTTTTCTGCCAACATATTTGCATATGCCAGGAATTTTGCTGCCAGAGCTATGTCAGCATAGAATCCACATAGCTTTTTGTACATTCCTAGTTTCCATGGCTATGCCCAGCATAACTTTTTACTGCAGACCAGGCATCACTGAATGTCCTGAATAAGTCTTGACTGACAGCAGCAACTCAGTCCAGGCAAGATGTGATGATACTGAGGGGCAAGAGGAAGGAGCTGGACAAGTTGGCAGGATAGACCCCTTCACTAAGGAAGCTTGACTGCCAGTTACAGGGTTGGTGTGTATTGCTGTTGGCCAAGCCGGGCTGCTCCAGGGTGGAGGCTTCTGTGGGTGATCAGGGACTGGTGGTGAAGACTTGGAAAGGCAATATTTTGGTCTTGTATGGGCTTTACATGCCCAGGTTCAGGATCTTAGGGACTGAGCTTAAAGGGGCCTGGAGTGGAAAGAAGGACCAGATGTTACTTTGTGCTAATGGTATGATCTCCCATCACAGGCTCTGAATGGCCATGCTTACTTCAGAGCCAACTGGTGCTTGCAATATATTTTGGTGTTGGCAATCAAGCTGTAAGAATAATGTGCAATTTGAAAAAAAAAAAAAGGTCGTTTAGATTTGTCATGCCATTCCCTAGAGAGAACTTGGCATGAAAAAGGATTGAACTGTCCCTTTTTGAGGGGAATGGGAAACCTCTCCCTCAGGACTCATCCAAGAAGCAGCCTTATTCAGTCTCCTTCTCCTGAGAGGAGCCCCTGCAGCCAGCCCTAGTGTGGCTTCACAAAGGGCAAGCCTCTGGCTTGAAGACCCTGGGTCTTCTCAGACCCTGGCTTCCCTGGTGATCTGTAGCACCCCCACCACCCCCAGCACAGCAGACTCTTCTTCAAAACAAGCCATCTTTGTTGTGTGTTAGAGTCCCCTTTCCCCACTTGGACTTTACTCTGCCCTCCCTAGGACCATTTCTTTTCTCCCTGTCCACCTTGAACCTTTCCTTTCCAGCTCCCTCAGAGCCTCATTCATTCTCCTCAGGCTCAGTCAGCCACACTTGCAACAGAACAGTTACAAAACTATAGTCTTAATATGAGGGCAACTTCACCCAGTACAATGAAACATTATGTCATGGGGAACCAAACAAAAAACTGTATTTATAGTAAAGCTTGTCAATACGGAACATTCCAAAGTGCTCCACACCATAATTGCAATCTAGACTCCAGCTCGCCTGACCTCTTTTGTCTCTGTTGGAGACAGGACTCTGTTGATTTAAAAAAAATAATAATTTGGATGGTAGGAGTTGAACCACCTCCACACACCATTTTAAATTCTTCCAGTTTATGCATTGTAATAGATAATTGTGCTTCTGTACTTTTATGTTTCCTTCCAGTGTGTGTTATTCATATCAGGTGCTCATTTGTCTCATTCTGGATAAAATTGTTTCATTAAATGTTCATCTGTTTCATAAATTGAATAATGACTGTCAATCTGTGTTTCAAACAGCAGCCCCTAATCTCTGGCTGGGATAGCTATTGTAAAAATAAAGCATATTATAGAAAAGAAAACAAGGTAGAGGGAGACTATAGGAGAGATTTGTGTATTTTTGTATTTTATTTTCAGATTTCCAAGCAGTGATTTCCCAATGGATTTCTTAGTTTCTGGGTTTTTTTTATATATGTCTTAGGGAAGTTGACGTTGCCTTGAAGTATCTAAAGGAGCAATGTGGTGCAAAGAAGATTGGTGTCATTGGGTTTTGTTGGGGTGGAACTGTTGTACATCACCTGATGTTAAAATATCTTGAATTAAAGGCTGGTGTGTCAGTCTATGGTAAGTGTAGAATGCGTGTCAGTGCTGTCAGCCCCACTCATACACATGTATCATATAATCTAGATATTTGTTCTGCAACTGTTTCTTTAAAGTAGGTTTTCACATACATAGGTTGGCATAAATGCAATTTAATATCTTGATGTTCTCAGAGGGGTTTTTTAGCTATATTTTAGTTTGCTTGGGACTAAAGCTGATGTCCAAGTGCACCTAAAGCTTAAAAGGCATGAATATTTAGATAATGAAAAATAATTATCTGGGCCAATAGCAAAGAGAAAGTTGGCACTTGAATTCTTTCACCTTGAAATAAGAGTTGCTATGTTTAAACTTTTTTAAATGTTTCCAAGGAATAATCAAGGACTCTGATGACAGATACAGTTTGCTGAATCCCACGTTTTTCATTTTTGGTGAAAAAGATGTTGTCATTGCTCTTGACCAAGTAAGTTCCTTTTAAAATAAGATCTCTGTTATTGCTTTCTTTTTTGGACTTCCACTTTTCCCTTCAGTATTGGGAGCCCAAACACAGAGCAGGCTTGTGCTAGTATCCAAGAAATAGAAAGCAAGAAAAGAAAGTGGAGATTGCCAGACCTTGTCTCAGCTGAATGAAGGATGAAAAGTAATTTGGGTATTTTAAAAAAATAATTAAAAAAAAGTTCTCCCTTTTCCTGTCCTGTGGTACCTTGGTACCTTGGTAAGCTTTTCCTAGATCTTACTCCTCCTTTTAGAGGCACAATATTTTTGATCCCTTGAGTGTCTGGCTCTCTCCTCTGCTGTAACTCAGAACTGGGGGCAGGGAGGGGGTGGGGGGTGGCATTCTCAAAGAAGAGTCTCTGGCTCCAAACTTCACTACCCACCTTGGTTCACAACAACCAGGGTTTAGGTAATGCTCATGATGTTCTGTAAGATGTAACTGTTCTCCTAGACTTTGTCTGCAGAGGGAGCTTTTCACTGGGGGATAGCAGGACAGAGGATGTTTGGAGCTATATTTAGGAGGGGGTTTTCTTTTTAAGTTTTAAATTTTTAGATTGTACATGATATTTTTGTGTTTCAATCAGTATCAAGTGATTAACACATGGGGAAAGTAATGCCAGCTTCCACACCAAGCCACACTGACAGAATATTAATGTTGCAAAGTGAAACACTGACAAATTCGGAGATACCATATGCTCATGCAACAGATACTTGGTTCTTGTGTGTTTGCCTTACAAGATAGTCCTTCATGATAGGTAGGGACCTACCAAAATCGTGATTTTGCAATTTTCACAGAAACCGTGATTTCAGGCAGTCTCTGCAAAAAAGCACGGGTCCTGCACAAAAGCACAAAATCTCTGAGCAGGGGGGAAAAAAAGAAAAGTAAAGCTGCAAGAGCAGTATAGGGCAGGAAGTCACTGTGTCCTGAAACGGAGGGAGGGAGAGGGAGCAAATTGGAGACAACCCCTGACATAGGCTCAGTCCAGGAGCCAGTCTGGGAAGTGGGAGGGTTTTGTCACTGGTTTTTAAAGCACCCATAGGCAAGCTCCTGCAGCATGCATGCTCCCACCTGAGGAAGAGCAGGAATAAGCTCTAAGAAATCTTCCAGGACAGCCAAATACAATTCAGTGCTAGACCATGCAAGACAGTATCCTGCAGGGACCTTGCATGCAGATGGAGGCAGGCTCTTCTGTACCTCCTGCAGTGTAACTCCAGATATGTCCAGGAAACCAGCATAGATCACTTGGAGTCTGAGGCACACATGAAGAGGAAGGCTGCTGCAGTGGCTGAAGGTCAGAGCAAGAAGCAATTGACCGTGTTCTCCCTGTTTAAAAGGACCACAGAAAGCAGTTTGGCAAGGCAAACGCAGCATTTTCCCTTGTGGAGGCTTTTGCAGCGGCAAACATCCCACTGGAGAAACTTGATTACCCAAAGTTAAGGGACTACCTGAACAAAAATGTGCCAAATGCTGGCAGTTTTCCATGTACCAACAAGCTTCACCAAGACTATCTCCCTGTAGTGATTGCTTTATGTGTACAGTCCACAAAGGCTGCCTTGGCAGAGTATCATTCTTTTCCCATTGTGGCTGATGAATGAATTCTCCACCAACCCTCAGAATAACTACATGCTTCAAATTTTATTTGTACTGGGGAGCTGGACAGACTGGGACCTGCCAGTATTTCAAACTGAGTCAGTCCACCTCGCATCTGTCAAGCCATTGTGAAAGTAATTGTCAGCTATGGTATAGATTTTTAACAAGATCTTCCCATGTAACAGGCTGCAAGCTGGCAGCCTGGATCAATTAGCCAGCTGGCAACAAGCTGCCCAATTAAGAGGCTACAGCTAGCAGGTAATTAGCAATGGGGGAAAGTGACTAGCTGACCAGAAATTAAAGAACAGAAAGAGAAAGTAAGGAGGAAGAGCTAGAGGGGGAAATGTTCAGATGGTGAGGAAGGACTCCTTGAAGGAAGATCATAGGTTGAGAGGTAGCCCATGCTGGGTGTGTTTATTTTGGATTGTTTGATATTTGCAACTGAACCCTGTGATGCAGATCAACCCCGGGGCTTTAAAGCCTGTTACTGGGAGCTGGCTAAGGACATATTCTTTTGGATTGTTTTGCTTTTGGCTGAGCCCTGGGAAGCAGGGGAACCCAGGGCATTACAACCTGTGGTTTTGAGCCCAGAGAAAGACTGTCTTACTGGGACCAGATTGAAGGGCTCAAGGACTGATTTGAGCTGGGTGGAGCCAGGCAAGCCAGCCACCCGCTACAACCTGTCTGACAAAGCCTGGCACATGTACATGGCATTCTCAAATGTGCTTCAAGGAATGCTGCCCAATGCTGTTCATGTCACCTGCAATGCGCACATTCTGTTCCTAATAAGTGACATCTGGCGTATGCAGTTCCCTGAGGTGGAGAGCCTGGTGCCTTCTTTCAAAAAGCCAGCACTGTTCAGGTAGTAAAGCCCAGTACAGGGAGTCTGTTGCCAATCAAAGCAGGGACTCACATGGCACTCTGCTGCTGCCATCAGAGCCTGTGCTCACAAGGTGGAGTTTGTGATTCCACACAGTCCATTACCGTGCCAAGCATATTGCAGTACTACCAGCAGTTTGTGAGTGAGGAGCTGGAAATCACACCTGACAAAGTGCATGCCAGCTTCACTTTCTCTTAAGACAAGGAGACATTCAAGATTATGACATTTGTGGTTGACAGTACCACCTGGTTCGTGGAGCTCCTGACATGGTTTGAAGGCTGGCAGTCTGTGATCCACCGTGTACACAAGTTCATGGACTTTATAAGATGGGTTGAAAACAAGGCATCACAAGAACTGTCAAGCTGTCCTTGTGAAAACCAGCGCAGAAAGGACCTGTTCCAGGCAACAGCTGTGAAGCCAAACCAGTACTATAGGTACTACTCATCAGTGCCACTGCAGTTCAGACAACTGGCTGCTCTCTACCTTAGTGCTGTTTGCATTTTGGACCCCAACCAGGTGCCTTACTGAGTTGTGGCCCTCAGCTACTGAAAGCAATCCTGGGATGAGGCTAAAAGGGAAAGAGCAAGACAATGAACGTGCTGCTTACATGAACTTCATCAAAAAGTGCCAGATGCCTGTGTTCTGGGACTGTCTGTGACTGGTTTCCACATCTTTATGCCCTGGCAAGATGGTGCCCCACCATTCCTGTAAGTTGGTGGACACTGAGCATGCCATCTCAGTGTATGGACAAGTGTTCACCTCACAGAGACAGAGAATGTCTCCAGTGACTGCGACTGGGTGCAGCATGCTCACATTTAATAGCATGAATGGCCTGTCTCAAGGTTAACATTCAGTTTCAGTAAACTCCTTTTTATAATGTCTTTTATTAAAGTGTGTATAGTTGGTATTTGTTACAATTCATATTCTGTATAGATTTATTTTCATATTTCAGTTTAGGGTTTAAGTGCTTAGATGGTATTATTTAAGAAAGTGTAGATAGTTGATATTACTTGATATAGTTGTTATTACTTACAATTCATGGTATGCATTGCTTTATTTTAATAAGATATTCAATTTTAGACCTTAAGAGCACCTAGACACATGCAGGGAGGCTGTTCCGACACGCATGTCAGAGCAGATTCAATTATTTGAATCTGCTGGAGCTTGGTAATTACCATGCTCCACAGACTCCAGCATCACACGTATCAGCATCCCCACACTGAAAAATGTCAGCTGGGGCATTTTAACTAAAGCTCATTTGACAAGCTTTAATTAAAGTTCCCCCATCGCCATTTTTCAGCATGGGGATGCTGATACACGTGATGCTTCAGCGCTTTAATTGGCGCTGCTCTTGGAGCCACTCTAATTAAAGTGCCCCCCCCTCCCCCCCCCACACTCCAGAGCATGCGTATAAATGGTATAAGTGCTTAGATTGCTTAATAACATGTCAATTAATGGCTTCCATGGGCTCAATCCCCCGATTAAGCCCATGGAAGTCATTAAGTGGCGCATATTAAGCGATCTAAGTGGCCATTAATGGCTTCCATGGGCTTAATCAAGGGATTAAGTCTATGGAAACCATTAATTGATGCGTTACTAAGTAAGCGGTGGTTTGGGGGCCACCTGGCGATATGCAGGGAGGGGGCTGAACTACCTGGGCTCCTTGGCCAATTAGGAAGGGAGGGGGCCACCACACTCAGCCCGTGAAAATGGCTGTCCAGCCCATGGTCTGCTTGCAAAATCAGCTGGCAGCCTCCTTGTTATTCCTGCAAACTGCCTACCTCAATGTGCAGGACAGATGATATTTGGAGAGTAAAGTAGTCATTAAATATTTATTTTGATAGTCCTTGTACAGTGTCCATTTGCTTCACACAGCATGTATCATGTGATGCCCTGCCTCATCCTGTACAAACTGATTTTGTGGTGAACACGGCAGAGTCCTTTCCTAGCCTTATTCACTATACAGCTCTGCATCACTTATCACCAGATCTGTGTTCTGAATGAAACAAGGAAAACAAGGAAAAAATAATGCGTAGTTGAGTCATTTAAAAATTGTATTACGATGCACAAGGAGGCAGAGTTAAGGTTGCACAGGCAGCTTTAAATAGGGCATTTTCTAATTTTGATTACTTTACTTTCCAACCTTAGTTATTTTTACCATAAATTTTAAAGGGCTTTTAACATGATAAAAAAATTATGCACCATTGAGAGCAAGTTTCTCTATAGTAGTACACTGTCCATCACTATATGGGCAATTAACAAGACAAACAACACTTGCCCCGTTTCGCATATATCTTTGCTTATCCTGTGGAGTGGGGCATGACTCCTTCAGAGGCCTCTATTTTTTCATACACATCTATACATTTAAACAAAGGCATGCCATTCATTCATCTTGCTTGTACATGTGCAACTCGAAATGATGACTAATATATTGACTAGTCAATGAGAATGTCCACTTGAGTTGCACACATCTACCTATAATATCCCAGTAGAAAATTGTTAGATTGTTAGTTTAGCATAGCCCCAAGCAGTAGGCATGAATAAAACGTGCTTTCTGAAGTCTTTACTAAGGCAAATCAGATTGGCTTTTCATAGAACTACTGCAAGTCACATTGGTGACCTAAGGAATTGCACTGAAGCCATATTTCCCATTTCTGTCGTGCCAGCTAAACTATTCATAAAGCATCTAAGGCCATGTGTAGACGAAATGAGGGGTGTGTGCGCACAACACTTTAAAGCAGGTTAAATGTTTTTGCACCGCTGTAACGGTGTTGGTATTTGCATGCGTCGTTGGCATATTGTAAAGTAATTCCAGCCACTGTAGCAAATTTGGTGGCGTAATGTGCCTTAAATGACTTGGGGCGCACCAAACTAAAACACCTCTGAGGAGTTTTAGTTTGTGGCCCTACAGCCGTGGAGTGAAGCACTGGGCTTCTTGGAGTGAAGCACCGGGCTCCGTGCAGCTCACGGGCTCTGCAGGAAGCCTGTGCAGGCAGCCTGGCAGCAGCCCAGGAAGGCAGGCTCCGCCCAAGGAAAGAGGCAAACCTGATCTTTTTCCTTCCTGGAGCCTGCCTGCCTGAGCTGCGTGGTGGCCCAGTGCTTCCCTTCGTGGTTGCAGTGCCCCCTGAGGCCACCCAAGCCGGGTGCCTGTGGGCAGGTGCTGCCTGGGGAAGGGACCACGGCTGCCACAGAGGGAAGCACCAGCCCCCTCTGCAGCCCAAGAACCGCTTAGCCTGCCAGCAGCTCGCCTTTCCTTCCCTGCCACCAGAGAGGCAGGTAAGTTTGGGTGTGTGCATGACACAGGGGCTTAAAGAGCCCTAAATTGAAGCGGTGTTTTTAAAAACCAACCACTTCAATTTAGGGCCCCCATTTCGTCTACACATGCTGTATAGGTTTCCCTGCTATCTCCATGTGCTGCTCTCTAAACATTAGCGGTAATGTTTTTATTAAAACTTCCTCAGAACATTTACTCCCCAAAAGTGAAGGCACTGATGTGAGTGTACATTTCATCTTCCAAGGAGTTGAAGAGTGGGAAGGCTGAGAACTGGCAATCATAACTAAGCAACTCAGTATCACTAAAGAAAAAATGCTCTGTGTTTTAGGTCGCTGAACTGGAGCAGAAGCTGAAACAGCACTGTAAGGTTGATTATGTAGTTAAAGTTTTTCCAGGTCAGACTCATGGTTTTGTACATCGTAAGAGAGAAGATATTAACCCTCAGGATAAACCTTACATTGAAGAAGCAAGAAAGGACATGATCAACTGGCTGAATAAATACATCTGACAGATCTGTAAAACAAATCTGTACAACAAAATTATGTAGTATGTTGTGAAGGCTTTAGGTAACTTTAACATTTTAGAAAAAAATGTTTAATATAATTATTTTAGGGAAAAATAAGCACTTAATAAATTATATACTAAGGAAAAAAAGCTGTAGAAATTTCTATATCAAAACTCTTTTTCATATGTAGATTTTAATAAATGATCTCAAGCTGAATCCATTTTAAAAGTTCTCAAATCTCATCTATCTTCATATTTGTATAATCTGCTGGAAATATTCCCCAGCTTCCTTGGGGTTTTTTCAGCAAGTAACTTAAGCACTTGCTCAAATCACCTGTACTAAAGTTAAGCCTACGTTTCAGTACTTTGTTGAATCTCCAAGAGTATAAAAGACTAGACTTCTTTGGCCTGTACTGCCAGGGATAATGGCAAAGAAGCACTTGCCTTAGATGTCCTTTAGGCTGACCTTTTCCCTGAGACCTGATTGTCTACAGTTAAACCAGTTTAGGAATTTGCCTTTATAATGTACTGCAAAGGTGGGGGCTTTTAACTACGTAGTTGTAAACTGGAGTTACAATTCAGCAAGAAACTTTTACTTTATCATGTTTTCTCCCTATTTCTTGTTTCTATTTCTGGCATAAGATCTCAGGGCAAAATATGTATACAAATTGGGAAAATGTACTAATTTTCCTCCTAAAATGAAGGATGCCTTCTGTAGTGGGAGCCTTTGACTGTAAACTACAGTATCAGATGATGTGGTTAATATTGTGTATCATTTCCAAATAATAACAATTATTAGCTATATTTTTGTCCTGGTTTTTAAATTCCCTTCCCTGTCCCTTTCCTCTTTTCCCTCTTAACAACTTAGTCCAAAATGATCCTCTTTCATGTATCGGTCACATTAGTGGGAATCTGACAAGGGGCAAGATTGCACCTGGACAGACTTTGTAGAGTCAGTGCCTTCCAGAAGGAATTTTTATTTGTATTGTTTCTATAGTGGTAGCACCTAAAGCTCATCTAAGAGCAGGGTTGTATTGAGCTATTTAGTGTATACAGAGTAAAAGGTGTGCGGGCCGGGAGCGACCCGAGCCCCTTTCCGTGCTGCACGCGGGCTGTGGCCAGCAGCCCGGGCACGCTGGATCGGAGAGGGAGGGCGACGAGCTGGAATTAGGCACAAACGCTTAGCGGTAGTTTTAAAGATTGTTTACTTACACCGAGATGGCAGTGGTGTAGGCTGGAAAACTTGCTTGAGTTGCGGTTACAGACACAGACAACACGGATGGTCACGTGGAGTTTGCTAGGCTCCACGGAACAGAGCTCCGGATGCTCTGGGTGAACGCGCCACCAAAATCGGAATCGGAGATACATCTTATAAAATTTGCGCTCAAAGACAGGAAGAGGTGGGCGATGGATCAGGTCTCCAAGCTCCTCTGAATCTCACACAGGGTCTCTATTACCCTGCCGTGTA
>NW_005841919.1:2188665-2205353 GCF_000455745.1 Alligator sinensis
TTGCTAGGCTCCACGGAACAGAGCTCCGGATGCTCTGGGTGAGCGCGCCACCAAAATCGGACTCTCGGAGATATGTCTTATAAAATTTGCGCTCGAAGACGGGAAGAGGTGGGCGATGGATCAGGTCTCCAAGCTCCTCTGAATCTCACACAGGGTCTCTATTACCCTGCTGTGTATCCAGAGTCCCCACGAGATGGATGTGGAGTCCTCTTTGGCTTGGGCGGAAACTGCTCAAGCCTCTTATACGGCTAACAGGCCAATTGTTAGCCGCCACGTGGGAACAATTTAAAACCAGCCAACAGCGGGGAACGAACTTGCATACCGGTGGCGGGAACTCTTTTGCACCGTGCATTTCTCTTGCAACTTGAGCAATGCACTCTGCAAAAGAAGCTGCAGAAAGGCGGGAAACTCGTCCCTGCACCGGGGTTTTCCTTTGCAACAGGAAACTCTCCCGCGCAATGAAGCTGCAACTTGGCGGGGATAATTCTGGTGCCGAAGCACACACAAAATCATGCCTTTGGGTCATGACAAAGGGTAGGGAAAAGGATAGCTGTATGTGTCTATCAGGGCCTGTTTTCCTTCATCCTGATCAGAAAAGTTAAGAGTGGACTATGAAAGGAGAACAAGTCAGAGGCAACATGAGGTGGGATCTTGGACTCAAGGAAAAGAATTTTTAAAGGCAGGAGCATACCACATCAGCTACCCCGGCCTTGCCCTCCCCAGCTTGCTCTGGGACATTACCCTTGCTGTCAATTACTGATTGGTAGTGCTGGTGGCTGTCTCCCCTTCACCCTGGGAAGACTTTAGCCTTGTCTTCTAGAGAGTCCAGATTGAGTGGGGTTGCTGCTTCCCCTCCACCCTACCTGGTCTACAAACCCAGGTAGACTTTGTTCTCTCTGGCTAGGGACAGACATTCAAAAAGCCTGAGCCTGAATTGATTCAATCTTTGCAGGTTAGTCTGACCAGGCTAGATTGAACCAGTTTGTAGCTGCACAGATATCCCCTCTGGACTGAAGATGCAGGCACATGCCTTCAGTGGCTCAGGCTAGAAGCTGGGAGCTGCTAGAGTAGCCCTCCCTTCCCTTCCATACTGCTAAACTGAGGGGAGCATGGCCAGGCCCTTGCAGGATGCTCAAATTAGGGAAGAGTGTAAACCCCCACCCTGCCTGCTTTGTCCCAAGCTTTCCACTGCTCACTGCTCACAGGGCAAGAGTGTTGCCGGACCCCAGCCCCTGGCTAGCAATCTGAGGCAGTGCATGCATGTGTTCATAATAGTGAGCTTCTCAGTCTCCCTTCTCCCTGCAGTGAGGGAACCAGCAAGGGGCTGATAACACAGCGTTTTTCAGCCCAACAAGAAAGCAAAAGTCTCTCTCATTAGTTCAAGCTCTTCTTAAACAGCTTTTTCCAAGGAACAGAGGGACATTGCTAGTTGACCTGCTGATGAGCTCCAAAAAGCCCTAAGCAGATATTGTCCTGTATGCCTGTGTCTTGTCCCAGTGCAATTGGAGGCACACCCCCACCCTCAGCATTAGCTAGCATACTACATGCCTAGGGTCTGTGCTATGGGAGATGGGTGGAAGGGAGGGGGGAATCCCTGCTTGAGCAGCAATTTGGGGGCAGGGGGAAACATGGCAGACCCTACTATGCCTGCAGTCTCTGCCAAAGCTCTGACTAGGGAGCAGAGGGGCAGCCAGCCCTGTTCTCTGGAGCAGACAGCACAGCCCAGCCCCGGGCTGCAAAGCAGCTGGGATGCTGGGGGACTCTGGTTTAACTTAAACCAGGAAGGGATCTGGAACAGACATTGCATAAACCAGTTTGACCCAAATCAGTTAAGTCTGATACTACATTCAACCAGGTTTATCTTAAACCAGTTTCAGCCATTTTGAAACTGGTTTATGTGCACTGAATTTACATTCTGTTACAGATTTAAACCAGTTTCTGATCATTTAAACTGGTTTATGTGTAATGTCTGTTCCTAGCCTATAGCTGAGAACTGGGCAGTCTATGTGAAATGTCATATTTCCTTCTAAACTAGAGTGAGGATTACTCTCTTGTGGTTTTATCTAAAAGAGAAACATCAGGGACTGTAGTTCTGTGAGCTGGATTTTTCTTTCAGTGACAGTGGTGTGGGGACCTTCACTGAATTCAGTGGAGTTACACCGACAATATGTAGAAGGAGAAGTAGGGCATGTGTTCAGAAAACAACAGTGATTCATAGCTATTGTACCGGGTGTTACAAAACATGTCAATCTTGTGACTAAGCAAAATATGTAAGCCTAGATGCAGCTGCACACAGTCAGAGTTATTTCTTGTTGATAAAATTATAATTCATTAACTAGGAGTCACATTCAATAAAGGACAAAATCCAAACAGTTGCATTCTTCAGGACTTGTGCAGTCTTCTTGAACATGGAAAGCTGAACTAATTTTTTTTTTAGGAGATTCTAGTTCAAAGAAAAGAATTGCTTCATGTTTTTAAAATAATGACAAAACTGAAACACCTGTTAGCCAGGCACAAACTCCTCGAGGTTAGTATTTAATCCAATCTACAGCTTTAGAGGGATGGAAATGTTTCAAAGTATTATGGAAATTGTTTTAAAAGCAACCCTTGGCTAAGAAAAAAAGTGGAAACATTTCAAAAGAGGAAAAAGTTACCATGCAAACTTTGCTCTAATTTCTCTTTACATTGAGTTAGAGCCATTGCAAATTTTCTTGGCTGTATTTCATTACTAACCTTCTCCATTTGTTTTATCAACAACTAATACATTGTGTATAGTGTAAGTTGTACGTTAAAAAACTCTTAAGGAACAGGGGCAACTTTTTTCAGCAATTGAGACCCTCCCCCAAATGACTGATTTTTGGCTGTCAGAACTTCATTCTGGAACTCCTTTGTGGTTTTAGCTCCACCTTTTACTCCCTGTATATTTTCGACAAGTTTCCATGGTTATTTTTTTTGCCTTTGTTCCACCTTTCTGCCAGTTCAGAGCACCTGGGTATCGTACATGAACATGTATTTTTGTACTTCCCTAGCTGTTTTGAGAAAACAAAATATTTGGCTTCTGTAGGAGAAAATATTTGAGAGCAATTTTGGAAAAAGAGTGCTTTAAAGTATTTCCATACAGGAAAACTTAAAAATAAAATGAATGAATACTGATGTAATGCTTTCTTTATTTGCAGAGGGATTTATGTAGTTATTGCAATTTTAAATAAAGTCTTAAAAGGCTTAGCAGTGGGGTATAAAGAAAGGCTCCGATTCCAGAGGGGAGCACAGAGCTCACTCCTTTACAGAAAGTCTTTACAACTACAAAACAAAGAAAGGGTTAGAGGACAAAACAGTGCCTGAAGGCCAGAGATAAAAGGCAATGACATCTGACCCTGTTATCTGAAGAAACAGCCATCCTCCTCCCCCCTGCACACACCCAGGGCTCCCGCCTCCAACTTTTTCACCCCAGACAGTATCTATGTGATCAGAGCCAGCAGCAACTTTTCTTCCTGTCTAGCTCCAGTGGGCTTGCGGGGGTGCATCTACACCAGAAGCTCGAGCCTGGAGGCTGGCATCAGTGATGTGAGGAAGGTAGGAGGCTCCCAGACCTGGATGCACAGCTTCAGAACGTGGCTGACAGCTGTTCTGTGTGTTGCAGTCAAGTAGCCAATGGGCACCCGGTTCAACGCTGTGCTGGACAGTCTGGCTTTCCCGCAGCCAGGGTGGTTGCTCAGCAGTTCCCCCTGCTGTCAGGAAGAGGCAGGACAAACTGCTCTAACTGGCAGCAGGCACTAGAGCGGGTGGCCACGCGCTTCCAGAGGCATCGGTATTCGTGCTACAACTGCTAAAGCTGCTCTGCACATTGGGGTTTGTTTGTTTTTGGGGGGAGGAGGGCAACCCACCTCTCATTTTCCTTCTGATCTTTTTATTAGGAGTTAAGTAGGACTGTTTGCTCAGGGGATCCTGCTTCAGTCTTGCAGCTGGCAGGCCAAATGGACAGGCTGGTGTGTGTGAGATGGGTTTCCCAGACACCAGTAAATCATTGCTTTAGGTATATACACTTGATTGGGAAAGTGGGGTTGAATGTTTGCACTGCAGGAAAGGGCCTATAGCTATTTGTATGGTTCTGGGACTTTTTTCTTATTAATCTGTCCTTCCAACATATGCTGAAATGAAAAGGCTTTAATCCAATGCAAGGCAGCCAGCATTAATGTTCAGTAAATAAAAAAAGATTAAGAAACATGGCATTACTGGAATACAGGGAATTTAGAATAAAAGCCCAGGGGAGTGAGTCCTTTGAGAGTTCTTTACCTGTTTTTAAAGACAGTTGCTAAAGGAACTGTGTAGAAAGAGATATCCCATAATTACACACACACGGCTAACTGGGAAGTGTTTACAGTGTTTGTTAAAACTTTGAAGAACAAATCTAGATATATGGTTCTTTGGTATTTTAGCTTTCATAGACAGTTTAACATGCTACAGTGAATAATTGAGGTTGGGAAAGAGAATGGTTGGCTCAGGAAAATGTGAGTCACTATAACCTTTTATGATTCCTCTTATTCAGATTTTGTTCAATTGTTTTCATTGCATTACAGAAATGCACTAGCTGCCTAATCATTATATGCATTAGCACTACTGCTTTATTCCTCTGTGACTAAGTATTTTTGTTTAGCACTGTACTAGCAGTTTTGCTCAATTATTTAATGAATATGTTAACAATTTTACGAACTACAGAAATGTGTTTTTTTTTTTTATAAAATATTCTATTTGTTATAATTTATTTATACATACGCACACCCCTTTCTTACTCATTTGTCACGAAGGCTTTGAACAAATTAAACTTCCTCATTTTAAAGTATACCAACTGCAAAAAATATAATTTTTCCAAAAATAAAAATGATTCATGATTAAATTATATTTACCTCTTTTCCTTTGTCATTAAGACTTGGGCAATTAAATTATTTTATTTAAAATAATAAATGCATTAAAATAGTCTCTAAAATAAATGTTTCTATATATAATTGTTTTCACTCGTTTTTTTCCCCATTGTTACCAAGACTTTGCACAAATATTTAAAAGAATTTACTTGAAATAGAAACAAGTATATAACCACATGCATATAATATACATTCACACATCTTGTTTACTCTGTCCCTACAACTTTATTCTGAGTTGTACAACCTTCATAAACCTTCTTGAAAAGGAGAACTAGCCAGCACATACCTATATCTCAAAATTGAATCAATCTATTCCTTACCAGAAGCCCTTTAATAACTTAAAATAAATTATTGGGGGTGGGAGGGTCCAGAGTAGCCAAAGTATGTTGTTGTTTCCCCCCCAAAAATAATTCATGAATACCATTGTTCAAAATGGCTGCCAGAGCCAAAAATGCATTAGTCCAAATGTGATGCCAAATGGCCCTGAAATCAATGGAAGATGTAGGCTGTAGGCATGTTCAGTGACTGATAGACCACACTGACTGGTGCAGACTACAGACCTAGCAAAATTATATGCTTAAACTGGTATATAATCAATAAGCTTTTATTTAAATCAGAAATTGTAACTTGGAAAAGAAGAATAAGAATCTGTTTATTAAGACAACTAATATTAGGCTAGGTCAAGAATGAATAACTTATTTTATGGAAAGTACCTAACAGCAGCTAAAAGTAACAACTAATGTTATAATAATTAAGTTGTATGTGGCCAGCTAGAATTCTGTTGAAATAACAATGTCTCATTTGCTATACTTGAACTGTAGGTAAACTTGAGGTAGCTGGGGAAGTACAATAAGTAAGACTTCAGACCATTCCAGTCATACAGGATACATTGATTTCGTAGATGTCATAGACATTAGGGCTGGAAGGGACCTCACAAGATCATTGGGTCCATCCCCCTCCTCAAGGAACAGGAAGTCAGCTCAGGTCAAATGATCCCAGCAAGATAGGCATCCAAGTGTTTCTCGAAAGTGTCCAGAGTAGGCAATTGCACCACCTTTGGGGGGGAGGTCTATTCTAGGCCCTGGGGACTCGGACGGTAAAGAAGTTTTTCCTTATGTTCAGCCTAAAATGGTCTTCCAGGAGTTTGTGACTGTTGGACCTTGTCTTCCCTTGGGGTGCCCTGGTGAACAGGTGTTCTCCCAGTTCTTGATGCACATCCCTTATGTACTTATAGGCTGTCATCAAGTGCCCCCCAAGCCTATGCTTTTCCAGGCTGAAGAGTCCCATGTCTCAGCCTCTCCTCATAAGGCCTGCTCTCTTGTCCTCTAATCATACACATGGCTCTCCTCTGGACTCTCTCAAGCTTCTCCATATCCTTTATGAATTGTGGAGCCCAGAATTGGATGCAGTACTCCAGCTGCGGCCTCACCAAGGCCAAGTAAAGCAGGAGGATGACTTCCTGGGTCTTGCTTGAGATGCATCAGTAGATGCAAGCCAGGGGTTTGTTTGCTTTGTCAGCTGGAGCATTGCATTGGTGGCTCATGTTCATCTTGTGGTCAACTATGACCCCCAGTTGTGGTGTGAGTATAGCACTGCGAGCCTATAAGTACAGGCATGTCGCATCATACGCGCATTTAACTTGAGTGAATTCAACTATATGCGGGGGGGGAGGGCTTGAGTCTGCACGTGGTGCTGCCGCTTACCTGGAGGCCGGGTCACCACCACGCTGCCAGTGGTGACTGCCTCTGCCTCCAAAAACCCCCGCCACTGCCATAGAGCTGTGCCCGGAGCTGTGTGGCCAGCTGCCAGGCGTGGTGGTGGCCGGGTGCCACGCAGCCATCCCCACCCCCACCCCACGCTGCGCTGCTGTCACCAGCCACACAGCATTAAGCACGGCTCTGCGGCAGTGGCAGGAGGTTTTGGAGGCAGAGGCAGTCACTGCTGGCACAGTAATATGCAATTTCACTATACATGATTTTTTGCCTTTAGAACGTAATCCCCGCGTAAGATGAGACATGCCTGTATGATGTAGGTTTTTTCTCTCAAGGGGGAGCACCTTGCATTTCTCGGTGTTGAATGCCATCAGGTTTTGATCTGCCCACCTTGCAAGCCTGTCAAGGTCAGCCTGAATCACCAACCTATCCTCTAGTGTGACCACACTACCACATAGTTTGCTGATGACACCAAATTTAGCCAGTCTGCTTCTGACACCAGAGTTGAGATAATTAAAAAAACATTAAAGGGTACAGGTCCGAGTACAAAGCCCTGGGGCACACCACTGGTCACCATGTGCCATGTTGATTCAGTTCCATCAACTATCACTGTCTGGGTCCGACTGTGGAGCCAGTTCCCCAGCCATTCGACTGTAAGGTTGTTGAGGCCTCAGTTCCCCAATTTTACCACGAGGACATCATGGGACACCGGGTCAAAGGCTTTTTTGAAGTCCAAATGCATGATATCAACTGCTTCTCCTTTGTCCAGGTGATGTGTCACCTGGTCATAGAAGGAAATGAGATTGGTCAGGCAAGACCTACCCACAATGAAGCCATGTTGGCTCTCTCTCAGAATGTTGCCTTCTATTAGCCTGTTGTTGATGGTTTCTTTGATGATTTTTTCTAATATCTGTCCAGGGATTGAGGTCAAATTGATTGGCCTGTAGTTCCCCGGATCTTCTTTACTCCCTTTCTTGAAGCTGACACCACATTGGCTGTCTTCCAATCTTCAGGTACCTCGCCTGAGCACCACGAGTTCTCAAATATTCTCGCCACTGGCTGTGCTATGATATCAGCCAGTTCCTTTAGCACTCCTGGGTTCATTCCATCTGGGCCAGCTGACTTGTGGATGTCCAGCCTCTCAAGGTATTCCTTCGCAAGATCTATCCCAATGATGGGCATATGTTCACCCTTACCCTGGTAATCCTGCATCTTGTCAGGCAGGGTGATCCCCTTGGGCTGGTGGAAGACTGACACAAAGTAATTGTTAAGGAGATTGGCTTTTTTCTAGGTATCAGTCATCAGCTGCCCCATTTAGTTTAGCAAGGATCCAACGTTGCCCTTGTTTGTTTGTTTTTTTACTTACCACATATTTGAAGAAGGATTTTTTATTGTCCTTGATTCCTGTAGCCAGTTTGAGTTCAGTTTCAGCCTTGGCTTTCCTAGTTTGCTCCCTACAGGTGTGGGCCAGTGCTGAATACTCCTCCGTAGTGGTGATTCCTGACTTCCATCCTTTATAAGCTTCTCTTTTAAAGGTACAGGAGGTCCATGAGTTCCCTATTGAGCCAAGGGGGTTGCCCAGCCCTTCTGCTACCTTTCCTACAGGCTGGAATGGACTTCCCTTGTGCTTCAAGGCTCACATCCTTAAGGAGCAACTACTCATTGTGGACTCCCCTCCCTGTCAGGTCATGGCCTCTCAGGGCCTCAACAACTAGCCTCCTGAGCTTGTGAAAGTCGGCTTTCCTAAAGTAAAGTATTTCTGCATTGATGACTGATTTGCCAGCTTTGCAGTGGATAGAGAAAGTGATCTATTCATGGTCACTGTCTCCCAGCTTCCCTTCAATTCTCAGGTCGCTCACTAGATCATCCCCTTTGGTCAGTACCAGGTCCAGCAGCACCTTACCTCTTGTTGGCCCATAAACTTCTTGAGATGAGTAGAGCTCAATGTAAGGGAGGAAGCTTCACAACTGATCAGATTCATTGACACATTAAACAAAGCAAAATTAAATAATCAGATATATTACATATAGGATGAGTAGTCTTTGCTTGGCAATGTTGCTGGCCAGGCTAAGTCGTCAGGCAAGGGGGCTTCTGTGCACGTGCACAGTGGTGTCTTTGGTGTTGCATTGCTTTTCACAAAATCTTCTATTTTATAACTCACACTTTCTTTGCTTGATGTTATCCAATCAAATTTTACCACCTCTTCAGTTGTTGATCCTTGTCCACATCCCATCTCCACTTCTTGTGGTTGCCTCCTTTCGGTTCCTATTTTTCCTCTCTTGCCATCTGTTCTTGGGTATAGTCAGCAAATTACTAAGCTTTTAACAATAATATGCAGGTTATTTCCAGATCAAAAAGGGGCTCATTGTGGTCAGCCTATACCTGTTCTGTTTCAAATATAGACCTTTTCTCCTTTCGTATCCAGTCTAGACTATCACATGGTTTCTACCATGACCTGAACTTATGGTTCTCCAGACATTATGTTAACTTATAATCAATCTTAGCTATGGTGTTAGAAATATCTGTGTCTGTTCCTAAACACATTAAGAAAGAAACACAGACATCTCCTGTTTATACTAATGCTTAACAGTTAGCTGTGGTTAACAGTTAGCTTGTAAATGGTTATTCTTATATTGTTTCAAAGTCTTAAAGAGTTACTTCTTTTTGCAAACACAGCAGCAAAGTGGGGGAGGGGGGCGGAGAACGGAAAAGCAGGCTCTTTAAAAAAAAAAAGCCAAAGCTTCTAGACCTTGACATATTTTTCAGGAGCCTAGTTACCCTACAAAAATGAGGGGCATAGGCTGCACTTAGTTAACCCATCATCAGCCTTAGCCACTTTCAAGTGATTTACGCTAAGCTGCAGAAGTGTGGCTAAAGGTTCCAGAGTGGACCTTTGCAGATGTGTCACAACTAGCCTAATCAGCAAAGTAAAAAAAACCAAAAAACAGAACATGGCAAGTAGCATTCCCAGATGGTGAGGGAGAGAGATAAGAAGCCCCCTCTTTCTCAAAATTGTACTTTTCAGAAGGACACAGACCCCAGATAATTGGCATTTTGCAAGGCCACAGAAAAACTGGCTCAGTTCAGTTCCCAAAGTCTGAGTAAAACAAAGAAATTTGAATAACACCAATCAGAATATTTATTTAAATAAGCCATATATAAATATTGAGTATAAACAGAGAGGGGATTGGGGACCTCAGCAAATTCAAGGGAGCCTGTTACCAGCCTGCAAGCCACCTTCCTCTTCCCTCCTGCCTCTCCCCCAGCTGGCATAGGTGAGAATCTATATTGTGGTGTCGCAGATAGCTAAATAGGCATAGAAACAAATGCTCATCCTCATGCTTTGAGGTGCATCAATAAAAGGTTGGGTGACAGACCTTGCTTCTTTATCCGTGTCTTGCCTCTTTATCTGACTTGGGTGGTACTAACAATTTACCTGCTAAGAGGGAATGGTGGATTATTGGGAAATGTAATTGTATCTTAATTTGGTGTACAAGAAGGGTAAGGAATTTGTAACTGTCCCTTAATTTATGTCTAAGTTGCAAAACAGTCTTGATTGTAGATGAGCTATAGTCTTGTCTAATGACTAAACAGTATTGCGTTTTTGGTAACAAACGTCTTAGGACAAAATGTTTGCTTTGTACTAATTTTTTGCTTGTTCTTTTTTGATTCTGCAAATCATTTATTTATACTGAACTTTCTCTGCATAATAGCTAACCCTCAGGCCACAGTTCACATTTTGGTCCAACTGAAAGAATTTCACTTCATGCTGACTTTTTACCAAGGCAGTTTGAATGTACCACATCTTTAATAGTAAAGTAGTATGTTGTACCTCCTTGACTATTCATTAAATATATTCATAATGACACATTATTTGTTTAAAATATATACTTTTCTCCAAAGTAATCTTCTATTAAGGATGCTTTGGCAATGGAACTCCTGCAAACTGATGGGTCTGCTATTGGAAGTTCAAAGTAGTTTTAAATCTCTACATAGAAGTGTCTTAAGTTTAATCAAGATTTAGTTATTTTTACCTCATAATAGATTATTCATCCCCAAAGCATTGCATCTCATATCAAGGCTTTCAAATAGAGATTAATTTCTACTGTGAATTACTGAATTTACATAAAAGAATGTATTTCATCACAACTTACTAGTTTGTGATGATCTAATCTAGTTAGATCAGGGGTGCTCAACTCCAGCTCATGGGCAAAACATGGCCTGTGGATCCATGGTATTCAGCCTGCAGGGCTCCCTATGGGTTGGGAAATTTGGTGGCAGGGCATTAATACTGCCACCATTCCCCACCATCAAATTTCCAAACCCCCAAGTCCTACACAATGGACTGAAGCTGGGTCACGCTCCCTTCCCCCATGGGGCTAGGCCACACCTCCTTTCTCCCCCATGGTTCGATAAGGGCTGAACCACGCTCCCCCTCCCCCAACAGATCAATTGAGGCTGGGCCATGCCCCTTCTCCCCTCATAGGCCTGGGTTGTAGCCAGGTTTTCCCCTGCTTCCTCTTGCATGGCCAGATGGGGTCCCACCACCACCCTAGGTGCCAGATCCGGACCACTGTATGGATCCAGCTTGCCAACAAACAGGGCACTGCTCATCTAGCCCACCAGCCAAAAAAGTTAAGCATTACAGAGGCAAATATTACTCTCAACTTTAGTAGTAGTAGTAGTAATAGTAGTACAGGTTTCACATTACTGTAGTAGAGATGTGTCAAACTTATGGCCCACAGGCTGGATCTGACCCACAGAGCTGTGTTATTTGGCCTGTGGGGCTTATAGAGGGGCCAGGATTTGGGGGGTGAGAACTGTCATCAAAATCTGGGGCATGAAGCCTTGTCGGTGAAATGTATTATAGGAAGGGGATGAGTGACACCTGTTGCCACCTCCACTTGTCCCACCGCTGCCATTGAATCTGGATTCAGACAATGAGAGCCCTGCAGTCCAGATCCAGCCCAGGGGCAAGGTAGGTTTGACACACTTGCTGTTGCACCATGAGCCGTAGACATGGACCAGGATCCCATTGGGTGAGGAACTATCCCCTACAGTCTAAGTAACCACATACAAAACCAGAGTGCTATTGAGAAGCATTAGATGGTCAGACTTTAACAAAATTAATGGTGTGCACAGTAAGATTTCTGTTATTTATGGTAATATTACCCCATAATATACCGATGTTTCCCCCTGTGCATGTTACTGTAAACATTCATAGTTTACTATTTATTTTCCCATTTTTGTATTAGGATTCCACATGGCCAATGAAGAGAGACCTTGCCTTTGCAACATTGGAGACAGATTTGACTATCGAGGCCTTGGGCAGGAAGTGCAAGTTGAGCACATCAGGGCATACATTTGCAAGCCATCCTCTAGCACAGACAAGGCTGTAATTGTGATTCAGGATATTTTTGGATGGCAACTGCCAAACACCAGATATATAGCGGACATGTTGGCAGCCAATGGATACATGTATGAGATTTAATTCTTTCCTGCTTGACTAGAAACTGTCAAAGATGCAAGGCCAAAAATTGTATATATTTTTCTTTAGGCCAAAATCTGTATGCACTTTTCATTAGACCACATATATCCAAACATACACCTCAATAAATTTTGCTAATGTGTTCTTTTTCTGCACAGGCTTCTTATAGTTTAAAAACATTGCATACAGTGCATCATTGACAAGCAACTCAGTGATAAGTAGACAATGTAGGATGCAAAAAGAAAGAGAAACAAAATTATATGACTTTCAGTCTTCAAAGGAGTTAGTTAAAGTATCTTTAGTTTTCTTTAAACATCCTTATTCTTTGTAAGCTCTACTTGCCATTACTTATTGTAGCAAACCTCTTAGTAAAGTCAGAGGAATTTTGCCAAAGAAATAAGTGCTGATTCAGAGTTCATGAGAGGAATCCTTTAAGAAATAGTGAAAAAATACTGTAAATATTTGTTGCCTTATTATTCGGGTATGAGCTTCCAGTTCATAATTATTTTCCTTGTAAAGTATAGGGTGTGTGAAGGGACACTGGTAGGAAACTCTTCATTACAGTGAATAGGTTCTTAACAAATTCTAATAGGTCATTGTCCTCTGGAAATTTGGTCAAATATTTGTTTTTAGTTTTAAAAAAAAATGAAAAATGTACATTCTAATTCTGTGAAATCAGTATTGAATAAATCAAATGAATTAAAAGTCCATGGACTTAGACGTGTGGCCATTTTTCTTACAGAGCTATCTGCCCAGACTACTTTGTGGGACAAGAGCCTTGGAAACCTTCAGATGATTGGTCCATTTTTAATGACTGGCTGAAAACTCGAGATGCCAGCAGAGTAGACAGGTAGAATGGTTATTCAGCATACAGCATGTGTACACAGCGACCGTTGAGCTCAAGAGGAACTCTACCTGAGTAAATAAGTGTAGAATTATACTCTAAAATATAATGAAACGAATGCAGGAAGATTAAAAAAAGAACAAATCTTATGGAAGTCTGTGGGTCAAATTACTAAGTTCTTTCCTTTACTTGTCTTTGTGCGTCTTAGGGAAGCTGATGCTGTCCTGAAGTATCTAAAGCAGCAATGTGGTGCAAAGAAGGTTGGTGTTATTGGATTTTGCTGGGGAGGAATGGCTGTTCATCACTTGATGCTGAAAAATCCTGAATTAAAGACTGGGGTATCAGTCCATGGTAGGTATAGAAGGCATGTCAAAATGGGCACTCACACAAAATTGCAGCATGTAGTTTGATTATTATTATTATGTATGGCCCATAACAATTTTACTGTGTATACTCAAATCTAAAATGACCCTGAGTTTAAGATAACCCCTAATAATTAGATTCTATACATGGAAAATTTATAAATTTGGTATAATTTTCCACATGCAGAATCTAATTATTGGGTGGTTGTCTCTAATTCATCCCTCTCACCACTGCAGGGAGGCAAGCAGTGGGGAAGCAGGTAGTATGTGGAGGGTCATGTATCTTGCCCCCTGGACCCCTGCCACCTCTGCCCCCTCACAGCCTTGGGTTCCTACTTCCTCCAGCCTCTACCCCCCACCGCCACCTCTGATGTTCTCTTCTCTCCAACCTCTACTCCTCCCTTCCCTCAGCCTCTACACTCTGCTTCCCCCACAGCTTCTATTCCTCCCTGGCTTTTGTTCCCTGCTTATCCCCCAGACTCTGCTTTGTGCCAGTAGACTCCCTGTTCTAGCATGGCGCATGGAGCATGGCTGTAGCCCAGCCCCCATAGCAGCTATAAGGGCTACATGCCACTGCTATGGGGGTGGGCTGTGGCTATGCTCAGTGTCCCAGGCTGCAGTGTAGATGGGACCTGCTGGAACACAGCACAGGTAGGGGTGGGGGGAGGAGGGTTTTGTTCAAAACTAAAAGTCAGAATCTGGGAAAAAAATTGCATAGTATTAATACATTGTATGGAAACATCTTTAGAAAACCTAATGACATATGGTTAGTTTGTTGCAAAAATGTTGGCTGTAAGCATGCTCCCCAGTGGACCTGAAAGTGGACCGGAAGTGCTTCTGGTCCACTTCTGGGTCTGCTTCCCAGCGCACTGGGGAGCTCCCCTTGCTTCTGTGGGACGCTCCATGTGCCCCAGCATCTCAGCATTCAAGAGCCCTTACTACCTAGAGGTATGTAGAAAAACCATTTAAAGCTATCTCTATGTCTGAATCGCCAAATCTTTCCGAATCTCTCCAAATCGATTTGGATATCAAGCCCCTGAAGCCCCAGGAATGCCTGCCCAGGGCAGCTGGAAAGCATAGGCAGCTCCAGACTGCCTGTGCTCTACCATTTAAAGGAAACATGTTTGCCAAAATACACAGCACTTCTGTGTCAGCCACAAATTTAAGGCATTTGTGGCATGACAAGGGGTGTGGTTGTCTGTTTGCTTGGCCTCTGGCAGTACAACAGTGATGTTTGTTTACACCCTTCATTTGATTATGGTCTTAATTATCTTAAATAATAAGCTAACTGCATTTGGTCAGTCTAGACTTCTGAACCATTTTCTTGGAAAAGCAGGAAACAACCATGTGTGTGTTTGCTGGCCTGAAGTCATCTGTATAATTCTGCACCAAGAGTAACAGTACAGGAAGTGGTAAACTAGCTTGTCACTTTATTTTGTTGTTTAATCCTGGGCTTTGACAATGCTCATTTGCAATGCTGACTTTTCCCATTTTCCCAGCCAATGGAGCTGTCTGTCCCAAAGGTAAAGATATGTTTTTTACTTGTGTGGACACATGCCAATATGAAAGATTTTAGAGACAGGCCAAGTCACTAGACTCAATTCCTTGTGTCCTCACAGTTGGAGTCCAGATCCAGTCCCCCCTATCTCTAATCTACCTATGACGATTTTGCATTAAGACTGAACAATGCATTTTAAATCTCTTTAAAATATATGTTTTCTAGGAGTAATTAAATACTTTGAAGATCGGTACAGTTTGCTCCATCCCACTTTCTTCATTTTTGGTGAAAGTGATGAATACATCCCAATTGAGCAAGTGAGTTCACCTTCAAAGATATATATGTCCACATAGGTTTTTTAAATACTTGTTTCATAAAATGACACTTGGCAGATTAGCAAATTAGTTGGCCCTTCTCTCCCCCTTTTCCAAACTCTTAAAGAAAAGTTCTTGTTGTCCCCCTTTCCTCCCCCTACCCCCAAGTCAAAATTATTTAAAGCCGTGCTGACAAATGTTCTCTCTCTCTCACAGTATAGTTTTCTAAAGATAAGGGCTTCTAGTAGGAGCAGGTAACCTGCAACAGGCCTACGGCAGTAAACCTTCTTTAATCAAAATGACAGTGCAAGCACTCCAAAAAAGGTCAGGACCATGAGTTGTTTTCCCTGGGGCCAGTCATTGCACAAGAACCAGAAAAGCCAGCTATGTAGGCCTAACAGCCTCTCCCCCCAAACAAGCTTTCAAACAATTTATGAGCTCCTGTGTTTTCTAGAATAAAATATGCCTTCTCGAAGTAAGTGTTGAATTATGGTGGAAGGCAAAGCAAGTATCTAGCGCTATTAAGACACGAAGCAGGTTTAGTCTCCATTCCATTGTCCCCCTTTCTGCACTCCAAAATCAATTATTCGAATTTCAGGCTTTGATTCTGTGTCTTCTCTCCTCAACATACCTTCAGGAGATTTCATTTTGCCCCATTTCATAGTGCAAACCTGCTCCTTCCCAATGGGGCTGCTTCTACCACAACTGGTAGTCAGTCAGCCTACATCAGGCAGTAAGTGTTTGTGTCCCTGCAGATGTGCACATCTTCTTTTAAGAAAGACTTTTAAGAGACATTTATTCCCGGGTGGGTGATCACTCGGAGCTAGTAAAGAGCATGTACAGGTACGCCCGGATATCTGGGCCTCATGGACGAGGCCTGGGCTCATGGCCTGCAAGGCCTGCCCGTACACTCTAAACTAACAAAACAACACACACACACACACCCCCCCACAAAAAACCACAAACAAACATTCGGACTATATTCACTTTTTTACAGTCCTTCCAGCGGGGGACACCCATGAGGCCTCAGGGGTCGCCCCGCATGAACCAAAGTCCAAGGCCTCGGCCCCTCTTGAGGCGTCCCTGCAGCTTGAGCAGCTGGTGGTCTCACAGCACGAGGACCAGGCGTCCCGCCTCGACTCGGCACAGCGCCCCCTCGAGGGCCCAGTGCTCCTCAAAGGCGGGCACCGTCCACCGGAGGACAGCGTGCTCAAACTCGAGCGAGAGGCGGGCCCGCACCAGCAGGCGGAAGAGTTGCAAGGCGTCGACCATGCCGGTGCCGGTGAGCCGGTTCCGCCGGCTCTTCAACGTGGCCATCTTGGCCTGGCCCAGCAGGAAGTTGGCCAGGCTGACCGTGGCCCGCTCGGCCGCCCGGTACGGAAAGGAGTGGATGTAGACGTCCTCGGAGAAGTCTCGGCCCAGCCCCCGAAGCAGCGTCTCCAGGGCGGCAAAGAGAGGCTGCAGCCGGGGGCAGTCGAGGAAGGCGTGGAAAATGTCCTCGGCCAGCACCCCCGGGCAGAAGGGGCAGGCCGCTGAGGCCGCTGGGTCCAG
>NW_005841919.1:2211085-2234494 GCF_000455745.1 Alligator sinensis
GAAGGGGCCCGGGGGGAGGGAGGCAGCAGAAAACAAAGGGAGAACTCAGGCGGGGGTGGGGGAGGGGCAGAGACAAACAAGGTTGCCAGAGCCCAGGGGAAAAATGCTCAGAAAGTGGGGGGAAGGGGCAGGGAGGGGGTCCCCAGGGACAGGGTGGGGAGAGGCAAAAGGGGACAGGGAGTGCGGGGCAACGAGCTGAAAGCACCTGAGCTGCAGGAGCTCAGAAGGGCTTCAACTGTCGGTGGCCATCTTGAAAGAAAGAAAGAAAATTTAGAGAACCATATTTCAAGGACAATGTCTTTTTACCAGAAGAAAAAATCTTGTTAAAAAGAAGAGTGAGATAACAGAAATTCAGTTAGGCCCAAAGTGTGAAATTAGTGAAGACACTGCTATTTCCCATTTTCCAGGAAATTGAAGGCTGAGAACTGACAACATACAATAGGGTAACTCAGTATTGCTAATGGAAAGATGCTTTGTGTTCCAGGTTACCATAATGGAGCAGAAGTTGAAGCAGCACTGTAAAGTTGATTACAACGTTAAAATTTACCCTGGACACACTCATGGCTTTGTACATCGCAAGAGAGAAGACATGAACCCCAAAGATAAACCTTTCATTGAGGAAGCAAGAAAAGACATCATCAACTGGCTGAATAAATACATTTGATAGAAGTAGGAAAAGAACAAATCTGTAAAATAAAAATCAAGTGTTTTATTACTGAGACATTAGAACATAGTAGAATTTTATTTTAGGGGAAAAAAATTTCAGCTATATATTTTAAAACAAGACGATAATTGCTTCTACAAGCTTTCTGTGATAATCTTAAGCACTTTTATATGTAATGTTGAACTCTATGTAACAAGAAGAGGCTAAAATATTTTCCAGTGTAGAAAAACTCAAATAACAGTAATATTGAAATTTGACCTGCATATCATAACTTGTTCTCATCTGCTAGACAATATCCCCCACACCCCAAGAGGTTCATTTATCCTTTTGGTAGTCATATAGGACTGTGACTAAAGCTAATATAAGTTTTGGCATGCACTGAGAAATACCACTTTTCTACCAGCTGTACTGCATTGCTTAGGTTGTTAGAATCTCAACTCTAAGAAGGACACGGTTATGCTTGGACATTATTTAGATGGGAGACTTCCCAGTGAAAGGGAAGTCTAAATGATTCAGTAAGTGGCATCCCTCCGCTGAACCCAAAGTGTACTAATAGTCCAGCACTAGGTTGGTACTTGGGCCACCATGCTGCTGAGGATATCATCTTTCTGGTGAGCTGCTTAATTAAGCCATTTATCCCATGAACTAGGGAAAGTTAGGGAAAAGTGTTGTTTGAACTATGTTAGCAAGTGAAGGCACAACATGTCTGACCACTACAACTGCCTTATCTACACTAGGATTTCATCACAGTAGTTGCCACCATGGGCTGGACCTAGATGTGCAGGCACATGCAGTTTGTAGCACTGCAAACCTCTTTGCAGCACCAAAACCCGCACACCTTGCATGTTAAACTGTGTGCCCCATTGCTAATTAGCAGCGCTGGGGCAAAATTTGCTACTGAGATTTCCCAGTAGCATAGCAAAAAAACCCTGCAAAAAAAAGCGACACAAAGCACACTAAAGTGCTCTGTGCCAGAACAAATCCAGAGACGGCAGAACAGGCAGCCCAGGGCTGCTAGCTCCCCTATGTCCACACGCTGCGGAGCCCCGACACTGAAGTATCTTGTGCCCCAGCCAGCAGCAGAGCTTGGAGCTGCCTGCTCCTGTCTCTCAGCACACTGTGTCCCAGTCAGTTGCTCCACACTGGGTGCCTCAGCAGGGGGGGGGGGGGGGGGGGAGCAGAGCCCCCACGCTGAGGCACATGGAGACAGAGGAGCAGCCAGCCCATGGCTGCTTGTTCCTCTGTATCAAGGCACACAGTGCCTCAGCGTGGGGGCTCTACAACATGTGGACATGGGGGAAACAGGCAACCTTGGGCTGCCTACTCTTCTATCTCCATGTGCTGCTCCCTAGCAGGCTGGGGCACAGGATGCCTTAGCATGGAGGCTGCCTGCTGGCTAGCCCTGTGCTGAGGCATCCTGTGCCCCAGCCAGCCCTCCCAGCAGCACACTGAGCAGTGGAACAATATGTCCTGCTGCAAACCACACCAGCAGGGGCGTGCACTGCAGCATGAAGCATTGTCACAAATTTGTGCTGCTACTTGTGCTGCTGCAAATGCATGCCCCTGCTCATGTGCACATGGACATGTGAGCTAACATGTAGTAGAAGAGCACTGCATGGTGCGGGATGGGAAGGAAAAAAAAGAGAGGTCTGTAGGGGAAGTAGATACGATGATAGGGGGTACAGTTAGAAGGCCAGTGACTTCTGAGAAGGGAAAGATGGTGTAGTAGCTTGAAGGAGGGAAGACTGGGGAGGAAGGACAAACAGGAGAAGAAGGGACATCAGGATAGAGGATGGTGAGAATTAGAGGCTGGATCTGGCTCTTGGTGTAAGAGGCTAGGGACAGACATTAAAAAATCCTGAGCCTGAATTGATTCAATCTTTGCAGGTTAGTCTAACCTGGCTAGACTAAATCAGTTTTATAACCAGACAGACATCCCAGAAATGCGGGCACATGCCTGCAGTGGCTCAGGCTAGAAGCCAGGGGGTGCTAAAGCAGCCCTCTCTTCCTTCCACAGCATTGAGCTGAGGGGTGTGTGGCCAGTCCTTGGCAGTATGCTATGATAAGTGCAGCAGGGAATTAACAGTGTTTCTCACCCCCTAACTCAGTGTTTATCACCCAATTAAAAAACAGCAGAGGGACATTACCAGCTACTTGTTGATTCTGTCTGTTGATTCAACACAGACCATAGCCAGCATGTGGTCTGCTAGCTAATACACAGACACCACTCTGCAAGGCAGAGGGGAGGGGGGAATTCCTGCTTAGCAGGGAGTGTTGGCGGGGGGGGGGGGCAGCCCACAGTCTGTGCTGGAGCTTCGGCCAGGGAACAGAGGAGAGGGGCCAGCCCTGCTGTGGAGCAAAGAGCCCCACCCAGACCAGAGAGTGTTTATCACCCCAGTAAGACAACAAGAGAGGGGCATTACCAGCTACTTGTTGATTCTGCCTGTTGTTTCAGCAGGTGCTGTAGCCAGCAGAATCAATCCAGACCATGGTCTGCTAGCTAATACACAGACACTTCTTCACAGGGCAGAGAGGAGGGGAGAATTCCTGATTAGCAGGGAGTGGTGAGGGGGAGGGAGGTGAGCAGCATGCAGTTCCTGCTGGAGCTGCAGACAGGGAGCAGAAGGGAGGGGCCAGCTCTCCTGTGGAGCAGACAGCCCCACCCAGCCCAGCCCAGAGAGCATGCCGGGATGCTGGGGGTGTCTGGTTTAACTTAAACCAACAAGGGGTCTGGAACAGACACTGCATAAACCAGTTTGAGCCAAATCACTTAAGTCTGATTCAACCAGGTTTCTCTCAAACTGGCTTTTTTCAAACTGGTTTATGTTCACTGAACATCTGTTCTGTTACAGGTTTAAACCAGTTTCTGATCACTTTAACCGGTTTGTGTGCAATATCTGTCCCTAGCCAGAGAGTTTTGGGGTTGAGAAGGACCTCAAGACATCATCTAGTCCAGGGGCGACTAGCCTGCAGCATAAGTCCCACAAGTGGAATGTGCAGCTTCAATGTGTGGCACATGTAGGTCAGGGAGGGGGACAAACAGCACAGCAGTAGGTAGGGCAGAAAGCAGAAGATATAGCAGGATATCAGGCAGATAGCACAAAACAGGGAGCAGAGTAGGCGATCGGGCAGGAAATACAGAGTAGGGAGCAGTATGTAGAGCAGCAGATCAGCCAAAGGAAGGGGATTGGAGTGGCAGTCAGGGAGGGTGCACAGCTAGTTTGTGGCATGCCTGCAGGAAAGGTTGACCCCCACTGATCAAATTAATCCCCTTGCTCAAATTTAACTATGTCTCGGACGGCCGGAGCCGACTCGAGACGATTCAAATATCACTCGGTCATTTGGGCGGGCTGGTGAATGGAGAGGCAGACACAGCTTATTGGTTGCAAAAACTTTACTTACGCCGCTTGTAGCCGCGACGCAGGTGGTCCGGTCGCTTGAACAACTATGTGAGTTGCTCTAGCTGGCAAGGCTCAGGCCAGCTAATCTGTCCACAAATTAAGCCGGCGGGGAAAGGGTACGTCGAGGATTGCGCTCAGCGACGGGGAGAAGGATCGATAGGTGATCAGTCTATCGATCAGCTCAGCCGCAAGTCAGATCTCTTTAGAGGCACTCTGCAGCGTGCTCAAAGTTCTCCGACTTGGGTAACAGAAGTCGCACGAAATTTTAAACGGCTAGCAAACCAATTACTAGCCGCCACGTAGGAATAATTTAGAACTGGCCAATAGCGGAACACAAATTTGCATTCAAATGGTGGGAACTCTCTTTCACCGAGGTTTTTCTGTTGCAACAAAAACCTTTTGCTGTGCAAGAAGCTCTCATGTGGCGGGAAAATTCCATCGTGCCAAGGCACCAAAATCACTGGGTTGTGACAAACTAGAGCATCAGATAGGCTAGTCTCATCTGATCTCAACCCCACCCAGAGAAGACAATTCCATAATCCTCCCTCTTCCTATCTACAGTTGCCCTTATAGTTATAATTTTTTTCCAGATATCCACCTTAAATTAATGCAGTATGTTCTAGTCTTCCTCCCTGTAAGGAAAGAATAAGGGTCCTCTTTATAAATAATCATTTTTACACCTTTAAAGGCCAGTAACATACTTTCCCCTGTCTCCTTAGTTTTCTCTGTGGATGAAATGTACTTAGCAGGGGTGTGCAAAACAGGCCGTATTCGATTTGGATTCGGTCCAAATTGGGGACAGTGATTTGATTTGTTGATTCAGATCACTGTCCCCAATTCAATTTGGCTGAACTCAAATCTGAAGATTCAATGTTGATTCAGAGAATCAACGATTTGGCCATAGACACAGCTTTAAATGTTTTTTCTACATACCTCGAGGTACCAGGTACGGCTTGTGAACGCTGTGATGCTGGGGTGGATGAAGCGTCCTACAGGAGTGTGGGGGGGCCCCCTGCATGGTCGGTGGCAAACCCAGAAGCGGACCAGAATTATTGCCACTTCACATTGATTGAACGTGGGGGGGGCCCCGGGTGCCTCCCCAGACACAGCAGGCACCAGTCACTGAGCCTGAGGGACATGTGGGGAGGGGGGCCCTGCACGCTCCTTGGTGGACCCATAAGTGGACTGGAAGTGCTTCTGGTCCACTTCCAGGTTTGCTGCCAAGTGCACTGGGGAGCCCCCTGTGCTCCTGTGGGACACTCCATCTTCCCCACCATTGCAGCATTCACAAGCTGCCTGCTACCTAGAGGTACGTAGAAAAAACATTTAAAGCTGTGTCTATGTCCAAATCTCTGAATCTTTCCGAATCTCTCCAAATCAGTTTGGAGGGTTCTGATCTGATTCGGAGAGATTAAAGGGTCTCCTGATTTGATTTGGATTTGTAGATTTGGCCACCGAATTGGGCTGAGTCTCTACCGAATCAAATCAGGGACCAAAGATTTGCAGAGCCCTACTCAGTTCCTTCAGTCTTTCCTTGTATGTCAAGTTTGTTAAATCTCTTCTCATTCATGCTGTTCTCTTCTGGACTCCCTCCAATTTGTTTACATCTTTCACAAAGTGTAGAGTCCAAAACTGGAAGTGGTATACCAGCTGAGCCAGCATTGAGAAAAGCAGAATTATTTCTCATGCAACACATTTTTTCAGTTGTTACAGCACTTCTATTAGGACAGCCCAGAATGACATTAATTTTTGTTGCCTCACTTGGTTTCTGATCTGCAATAAGCCCCAGGCCTTTAACTGCCTACCTAGTTATTCACCATTTCATATCTGATTTCTCCTTCTTAGCAGTCATACTTTGCATTTATCTACTGAAATTCATCTTGTTGATTTTAGACTATTCCTCCAGCCTATCAAGATCTTTTAAAATTCTTATCTTATCCTTCAAAATACTTGCAACCACTCCTAGCTTGAGGTCCTCCACAAACATTGTAAGTTAATTGATAATGGTTCAAAGATTATTGAAGAAACAGGGTAAAGCACATGAAGATGCATTTTATTGGACCCTGCTTACTTGAGAAAACTTTTAGCTGTTCTTTTCGTTTTTCCAACCTGTGCTCCTAATTCAACTGGGCCTGCCTACATGAGATATTGACTGCCAAGCTGCCTAATTAGCTCTGCAGTAAAGTCTCCAGGCCTACACTACACATGCAGCCCTATTTGGTCACAGTAAACTAATAAACACTGCCATAAGTTAGTACTTGTATTAAATAAAAATAGAGTATTTTGTCTAGTTGTAATCTTCAAGTCAGCTGGCCCTGACAATCTACACCTCAGGGTACTCAAAAGAGCTGGCAAGCATCATAGCCCAGCCTCTGGCACGGATCTTTGAGAACCCATGGCGCTCTGATGAAGTGCCTGAAGACTGGAAGAAGGCCAATTTGGTACCCATCTTCAGGAAAGGGAGGAAAGTGGATCCAGCAAACTATAGGCCCATCAGCCTGACCTCTATCCTGGGGAAGGTCTTAGAAAAGTTTATTAAAGAGGCCATCCTTAATGGACTGGATGACGCCAACATCCTGAGGGATAGCCAGCATGGGTTTGTTGCGGGTAGGTCTTGCTTGACCAATCTCATTTCCTTTTATGACCAGGTGACCTATCACCTGGACAAGGGAGAAGAGATTGATGTCATATATCTTTACTTCAAAAAAGCCGCCTATCTGGTATCCCATGATCACCTCTTGGCAAAACTGGCCAATTGTGGCCTTGGGTCCACCACGATCCTCTGGCTGGGAAATTGGCTCCGTGGTCAGACCCAGAGGGTGGTAATTGACGGAAGTCAATCATCATGGTGCCCTGTGACCAGTGGGGTCCCCCAGGCTCTGTCCTTAGACCCATATTGTTCAACTTCTTCATTAACGATGTAGACATTGGAGTCAGAAGCGGACTGGCCAAGTTTGCCGATGATACCAAACTTTGGGGTAAAGCATCTACACCTGAAGACAGGAGGGCTATCCAGGCTGACTTGGGCAGGCTCAGCAAATGGGCGGACGAGAACCTGATGGTGTTTAACACTGAAAAATGCAAGGTTCTCCACCTTGGGAGGAAAAAGCCTGCAGCATCCTTATAGGCTCAGCAGTGCTACACTGGCTAGCACTATGGAAGAAAGAGACCTGGGGGTCATCATTGACCACAAGATGAACATGAGCCTTCAATGCAATGCTGCAGCTAGTAAAGCGACCAAAATGCTGCCTTGCATCCATAGATGCTTCTCAAGCAAATCCCAGAACGTCATTCTCCCCTTGTACTCGGCTTTGGTGAGGCTGCAGCTGGAGTATTGCATCCAATTTTGAGCCCCACAGTTCAAAAATTCAAAAAGGATGTGGAGAAGCTTGAGAGAGTCCAGAGAAGAGCCACACGCATGAACAGAGGTCAGGAAAACAGACCTTACAATGACAGGCTGAGAGCTATGGGGCTCTTTAGCCTGGAAAAGGGCAGGCTCAGGGGTGATGATGACCACCTGTAAGTTTATCAGGGGTGACCACCAGTATCTGGGGGAACGTTTGTTCAACAGAGCGCCCCAAGGGATGACGAGGTTGAACGGTTATAAACTACTGCAAAACCATTTCAGGCTGGACATAAGGAAGAATTTCTTTACTGTCTGAGCCCCCAAGGTCTGGAAAGGGCCTGCCATCAGAGGTGGTTCAAGCACCTACATTGAACACCTTCAAGAGTAAATTGGATGCTTATCTTGCTGGGATCCTATGACCCCAGCTGATTTCCTGCCCTTCAGGCGGTGGGCTGGACTCGATGATCTTCCGAGGTCCCTTCCAGCCCTAATGTCTATGAAATCTACGAAATCTGGTCATAATTAAACTTTTGTGTAAAAACTGAAGGGATGCAGGCATTAAATCAGTTGCCATCGCATCTTCAATTGTTTGCTCTCCTTCCCCACTCGGTAATACACTTAGCCTTTCCTTGGTCTCCTTTACTTTAAATCTATTTCTTCCTAGAAGCTTTTTGCTGACTTATGTCCCTTTCTAGTTGCAGGTGATTTTAGTCATTCTGATTGTTATGCCTACATGCTTGTTCTATTCCTTTATTTTCATATGTCGTTGTAGCCACTTTTTGTCCAATTTCTTTTGGATTTTTGAATCATAAAGGGCTCCCAATGCAGTCATCTTGGTCTCTTACTCTGCTTCCTATTTTTCCCCCCAACAGGATAGTTTACCTTTAATAGAAGTTCTTTCAGTAAGCACCAACTCTCCTGCACTCCTTTATCCCTTAGTCTTGCAAAGAGAAACCATGTACAATGTACTCAATTTCTTGAGTTTGTTGAACTCTATTCTTACTCCTCCCTTTTCTTAGGTTGGTGGTACTCTATCCTTTATACGTTATTTGCACCCAAGTTACCTTCCATTTTTTGATTATCTACCACTTGGCCATCCTTGCCATTAAACAATTTTCCTTCCATATTTTTGGATTTTTCAAACAAATCAAGGACTTCTGTGTGTCTTAAGAGTTCAGTATTGCTGCTGCTATGAATACAGTGCTGTCTTTAAAGCATGGGGCTTTGTTGGTAGTTGCCATGGTGAACAATGACCAATAAAGAAGAAAGATTCTTGTCTGACCATTACCTAACAGCAGGCACATCTACATATGCAATTAATGAGCCACAATAAATGTGCCAGAGTTTATTGCTCCCAGGCACCGCATTTGTACATACCCTGTGTTTGCATCATTTTGAGCCAACTTGGAGCAGGTCAACATGCTGACCCAAAGGATCAGTCTGTGACCAGGGCTGCTCTGATCCAACTCAATGTACTGCAGAGGGGCTGGCTAGGGCATGAAGGTGCTTCAGCTGGGGCTAGCTGGCTGAGCAACTGCAGATGCAGTCCTGCACACCAGGGGCTGCTCCCAACAGCCATTCCCATGAAGCATTCATACGTGTGGTTTTCACAGTTCAGCAGATAACGTTTGCTTGCCTAGTAATTGTTAACAGCCCTCAGCTCAGAAGCACTTTGGCCCAGCCTACATGCTCCTCACCAGTAACCCTGTCACACCAAGAGCTCCAACAGTGAAGGCGAGCAGGAACTTCCTTCACATTTCAGCCTTGTATTCTTCTTGCTTGTATCATCAGAATGTTTCACTGCATTGTGTAGTAGACCAGCTCCAGTCCCTGGAGTTCCTTATCAGACAGGTCCATTCCATGTGTTACTGAGGCTGCTGGGATTGATCCATCTGCCACTTCACACTGAGTGTCTCCCGACAGTTCCCAAAGGAGAGTTGTAGATGACATTGCATGTGAACTTATTTACAGTCACCACCCTTCCCTTCTCAAGTAGTCCCACCACACCACAACTCATTCTCTTTACAGAGTTCTCCCTGGTGGGACTGCCCTGCAGCTCCCACTGCCCAACAGCAGGCCAACCTCTTTCCTCCAGGCCTCTCTTGGCTGTCAGTATATGCAGGTAGACATTCTCCCAGCCCACCTGTCACAGCTGCAATTGCACATGGCTTTGCTCCACAAGCTACATCTACTTTAGATTCTCCTTTTGGGGGGATCTCTTTCTGCTCCCACATTGGCCTCCACTTCTGCACTTCCTGTGTCCCTCAAACATACCCATTTCCAGTTCTCTTTGTGGCCTACCATCCCCTATGGATATGCACAGTCATTGACGATGCATAGGGGGTACACGCGGGTGCATGTGTACCCTCTGAGATCGGCTGTGCACCCACCCAGAAGCACCAGCCACAAAACTGGAAGTGCACTTCCATTTTGCCACTGGCTCGGTGATCAGCCACTGGGGGACCCCCCAGTTGGTGATCTGGTGCTCCCCCCCAGACTCAGGAAGCACCAGTCACCCATGCGCACAGTTGTTAGGAACCTTAGTGGCCAACCTCCCTGCCCAGCTATTAACAACTCACTCCATTTAAAAATTACAAAGTCACAAATGAAAAGGCTAACCTGCCTCATGAGCAGACTTTGGACTTAGCCTGCAGGTATTGTTCATGGGAGGAGGAAAACCTTTTATAACAGGGGAAATGGGTCTATGTGAGAAGTTATAAACACTAAGACAAGTTCACTGATTTTTTAACAAGCAAGTGTGCAATTAAGTATGCAGTTCCTGAGAAGTGGAACCTTTCCTTACTGCAGCATTTGACTATGTAACCCTTCTGCCGGGCACCGGTCAGCAGCAAGAAGGGCTGGGTTCACATTTCAGGCTATCCAATTAATGTTATTATCAAAACAAATAATAAAAAAACAACCTTAAACACAATATAAACATTATCTCTACAAGTACAGTTCACAGACTGAACCTCTTTAAGGAGACTTCACCCCAGCCCAGGCCAGTCTGGGACTTGGGGCTCCCCAAAGGGTTAGTTCCAGGGTCACACTGGAGCTGTCTTATGATTGGGGTTCACCACATTGGGAATCTGCTTATGGTCATCAGTTTGGTAGTGGTACAAGGGGCCCCTTGTTGCTCCTGAAGTGGTAGAGTGCCAATCTTCACTCTCATGGACAGAGTGGGAGGGTGGGGGAGTGAGGAAACTGCAGCTCCAGCCAGCATACCCCCCCATTAAAAAAAATCTATGGGCAGGATTATACAGCCTCCTGAGACAGAAACTGCAGGACAAACTCAGAAGGGAGGCGGGTTGATTAGAGGCTACAGCTAGCCCAACTACATAGCTTGGCTGGAGCAAAGGACCATCCAAAGACACAACAGGGGAAAGCCAGGCCTACCCTGTAGGCCTGGGCTTCAGGTAATGTGGGTTTTACAGCTCCGCTAGGAGCACAAGGTTACAAACCTCAGCCCCAAGCCCAGAGATGGCAGGATTAAAAACTCCTAGGTCTCAACCCTGTTCAAAAGACTGCCAGACCTAATTCTTGGCTAGCCAACCCCAGGAATCGATACCCCGCTCCCCAGCATTAATCCCTTCAAACTTCAGAAAAGGGGAAGAAAAGGAGGAAAGGAGGTCCTAGACCAGGGGCGGGCAATTATTTTGGGTGGAGGGCCACTTACTGAGTTTTGGCAAGCCATCGGGGGTCGCGTGACAGGCAGCCCGGAACAGATAAATATTAATGTTCTAAAATTTTTAGGGGCCCCGCAGGCCAGATAAAATGGCCTGGTGGGCCACATTTTGCCCACCCCTGTCCTAGATATTGGGACAGTTCTCCCTTTCTCTCCCTCTCTCCTACCTGAGTTTCCCCTTTCTCTACCCACAGATTCCTTCTCCCCTTGGAGGGGACATCACCATGGGTGACTGGTGGCTCTTGAATTGGGGGGGGGGGGGGGGGGCGGGCGACAGAGATTTACTTGGGGGGGGGGGGGGCACGTGACTCAAATTTTTCTCCTCCTGGCCAATCAGGCCAGAGGATTTTACATCCATTATCCAGATACGAGGTCCCAGCTATCCATGTGCAGAGCACATGGCCAGAACAACAGGGGTCATCTTGCCCACATGGCCAGATTGCATGTTTTCTCCTCAGCAATAGGCCAGAAGAGAAGAGAAAAGAGGGAGGAAAAAAAAAAAAGATAAATACTGAAACAACACAATACACAGCAACCAAAGGCGCACACTGCCATACACAACAACTATGTGTGGATGTTACAACTAGATATATTACTGGGAGGAGGGTGATGGTGTGGGCATGTGGGTATTGACTCTCTCCTCTTTACTTTTTCACAAAATTCTGGAATTCCATGGATATAAAATGTTTAATTTTATTTAGGGAAAGCACACCAGCATTGTGTAGAGAAGCATCCAACGCTGCCATTTTCCAAATCAGTGGAGGAGATATTAAATCATTTGTCAGCACACTTTTTTAAATCATTCATTTCAGTGTGTGAAGTTAACACCTAATGATGTCTAACAAAACTGGTCTCAAGACACATTTTTTTCACAGCCTTTTCTGTTTAAATATTATTCTAACATTATTTGATTAACTGCCTGGGTCCCATGTGTTAGATTTTTTCTATCATTTTCTGTCAATTGTTTTTTCTGTGTTTGACATTCAAATCCTTTATTACAGTGAATCTGGACACTGTTCCTCCCTCCCTAGAACTGGCATTTCCTCACCTGTGTGGAAACAGTGCCCCCCAGAGTCATAACAGGGTAGCACCATGCCCTGGGCAGTGGCTCCGCCTGGGGCAGCACCATCTGCGGCACTGCCAGCAGCCCCCTTTCCTCCACTCCCACCACATACACATACCACACCCAGGGCTGCTGCCCCTGGTTCCCCCAACCCAAAGTTATTCTACTGGTGTCCTCAGCTGCTTCCTTTGTCTCTCTCTTCCCTGCCTCGTATGTGTTTGTAAAATGCCTATGAAACCATCCTGAAGAAGCCAGAAGAGCTTCTAGCTCACTTCCAACAACAATTATCAGCTTTCTTTGGTATCATTTCCCTGACAAATCCTTTACTCTTAATCACCGGTTACCAAATCCTCCTGAAAACTTTCTTCCTTAATAACGCTCCTCCTTGACCCTGACTTGCAGCTCTTCAAATCTACATGAGGCTGAAGTTGGTTGCTTATTCCCAGTTCTTTATTCCCTAAACAGAGAGGATTTCATTAGCTATGTATATTTACTAATTAATATGTAAAATAATATTCTGCATCAAGTACAAAGCCCTAAATGAAGGTCAGGTTAAAATGGGATTATGGGGCAAAATACTTCTTGGGCCCCCTCAATCTTCCTGCTGTACCAGGCTGCCAACAGACAGTCCCCCATTCCAAATGTACTAAGTGTAAAGACTTGAATAAGGAATTGGCTTTTGGGCTGGGATTATAGCTAGAAATCCTTCTTGGGTCACCCCAAGGCATACCCCTGTGCCACTGGGGGCTCTCCTGGATATCTCTGACCAGAGACTGCCCATCCAAGGCGCAGTTTGTTCATGCCAACTGACAGCATCCCAGGCACTATACTTACTATATGGACTCGAATTAGGACCTGGTTTTTGGGCTGGGATTATAGCCAGAAATCCTTTTTGGGTCACCCCATGGCATACCTCTGTGCCACTGGGGGACTCTCGTGGACATCTCTGACCAGAGACTTGCCAGGCCCAAAACGCAGTTTGGCCATGCCAGGCTGCTAACTGATGGCCTCCCCATGTCCACTCTACTAAGTAAATAGGCTCAAATAAAGAACTGGCATTTGGTCTGAGATTACAGATTGAAATCCTTCCTGGGCCACCTGACACCATGCTTCTGGGGGACTCTCTGGATACATCTGACCAGTCTTGCCCTGTCCAGATCGCAGTTTGTTCATGCCAGGCTGCTAACTAGCAGCCCCCCAAGCCTACTGTAGTAAATAAAATGTCTTGAATAAGGAATTGACTTTTGGACTGAGATGTTTAGAAATCCTTCTTAGACCATCCCACACTATGTCTCTGTGGCACTGGGGAACTCTGCTGTACACCTCTGAACAGAGTCTTGCCTGGCCCAAAGCACAGTTTGTGCATGCCAGGCTGCCAAACTGACAGTCCCTCTACACCCACTGTAAGTATATGGGCTCAAATAAGGAACCAGTTTTGGCTGGGTTTGTATCTGAAAATCTTTTCTGGGTCACCCCACACCATGCTTCTGTACTACCAAGAGACTCTCTCAGACATCTCTGACCAGAGTCTTGCCTGGCCCAAAGCACACTTGGCTATGCCAGGTTGCCAACTGACAGCCCCACCATTCCCACTGTACTAAGTATGTAGACTTCAATAAGGTACTGGCATTAGAGCTGGGATTATAGCTGGAAATCCATTTGGGCCACCCCAAACCATGACTGTGGCACCAGGGGACTATCCTGGGCATCTCCGACCAGAGTCATGCCCGGCCCAAATCATGGCTTGGTCATGTCAGGCTGCCAATTGACAGTCCCCCATGCTGGCAGAACTACATACATGAGCTCAAATAAGGACCTGGGTTTGGGGCTCAGATGTTTGGAAATTCTTTTGAGGGCACCCCAAACCATGCCTCTGTGGCACCAGGGAACACTCCTGGACATCTCTGACCATGGTCTTACCCAGCCCAAAGCACAGTTTGTTTGTGCCAGGCATCCATCTGACATCCCCACCCAGACACTGTACTAAGTATATGGGCTCAAATAAGCAATTGGCTTTTGGTTTGGGGGTACAGCTGGAAATCCATTTTAGGCCACCCCACACCATGACTCTGTGACACCAGGGGACTCTCTTGGACATATCTGACCAGTCTCTTCCCTGGCCCAAAGTGTGGCTTGGCCGTGTCAGGCTGCCAACAGACAGCCCCCCATGCCGGCTGAACTAAATACATGAGCTCAAATAAGGAACTGGGTTTGGGGCTTGGATTATGTCTGGAAAACCTGTTTAGACCACTCCACGCCATTCCTCCGTGGCACCCAGGGACTCTCCTGGGCATCTCCAACCTTAGTCTTAGGAACTGGGAATAAGCAAACAACTTCAGCCTCATCAAATCTACTCAGTTTTTTTTTTTTTTAAAAGGAAGTACCAATAGTAAAAACTGTGCAGTGGGAAGCTATAAGGACCTGGTAAATTGAGTTCTGTTTTAGACCAGAGGAACATAAAGCTGTACGAACCTCTGAGGTCATTAACTATAGTCTTCTCCCACCCCCCCATCCACCCCCTCACCCCAGCATTTACAGGCAAGCACTTTTCTAAAAGGGGCCACAAGAACATCTACTATGGTTCCTTACACTCCACAGCCATCACACACACTAGGTTACACTTACAGAGAAGAGAAAAGTACCCTATAACCTTAACTGGTGAGTGAAAAACCCCAAGCAGCTAAAATGTTTTTCGATCTTAGTATGGAAATGGCCGAGATGTTAATTTTGTAAATAATCCCATTGGTTTATTGGACGCAATCTTACAGGAACTAGTGCAGCAGAGTTGGAGCCATATAAAGTTAGCTGGTAACAGTCATACATTTCTTTAACAAGTGTAATCAGAGTAGGTAATAAAATGAACAGTGTTGCAGTGTGACAGGGGGCTCAGTTCAGTGGCTGCTGCTGTAAGATGCATAAGATTTGTTCATACCATGAAATCTGTACTAGAGACAGCTGTGTCAAGCTATTTCTTGCCACAAGAGACTAGGCTAAAGTATCTTTCCATGTGTACTTTCTAGAAATTGTTGGTAGAACTGTCTGTTGATTGTCCACTTCCCCAATCCTTTGCACAATCCATATGCTGTCATATCCAGACTTCATTGTTCAAGTGTGGCCTCTTCCCCAGTCCTTTGAACTTTCCAGATGCTACTATGCCTTGATCTCTAACACTACTGTAGAGAGCTTGTTCTTTCCTTCCTAACAGCAGTCAGTCAGGGCTCGTTGGTTATCCCAGTTAATCTCGCGCTGTCCCTTCCTCCCCCAAGGCAGAAAAATCATGTACAACATAAACAACTTATCGCTTTGAGATGTTCCACAGAGCTCCTTCTTCCTTCAAGGTCTGAGCTGGTTGGCTTCTTCCACATAGGAGTTCTGTTTAAACCTCTTGCCTGGCTCCCCTTTCCTAATAGGACACAGGGACTCTTCCTTTACTAATTACCTCCTTTACTAATTAGCAAGCTGATTGATTCAGAGCCTGCCTGCCTGCTATGGGCTGCATCTGCATCCTGCCTCTCTGCAAGCTGTGTCCTGCACCAAATCTGAAGCTTCAGTTCTCTTTTGTTACTTAAACTGCTTTTAAATGCACAGATGTTCCCATTGAAGGACCTGAGAAGTTATGTTGTTTTGTAAGAAAAAAATATTTTATAAACATGTAAAAAGACACCACAAGCCTGGTTTGCATAGGAAATATTTGCCAATGTTATTAAGTCTGAAACTTGCAAATTCAGATGCTAGGACCTGACAACCTTAATTAGTGAGTGAATATAATGCCAAGCAGCTATGATGCTTTTATAAACTTAGTATAGATCTGGCTGACTCTGAGGCAATAATTTTTGTGAATAATCCCATTGGTTTAATGGACACAATCTTACATGAACTAGTGTAGCAGAATCGGCGGTATCTCCAGGGCCAGAGCTGTAGCAGTGAAAAAGTCACAGTAAAGGATTTTTTCTGGTTACTCCCCGATTGATCCCAAAGAGAGCGGTAGCTAGTGCATTGAGAATTATAGAGAATGTCCCGTTGTATTCCAGCAATAGCAGTAAGCCCCCCCCCAACAGTGCCACTGCTGCCCACCCTGAGCACAGCGTGGCCCAACCCCCATGCCAGGAACAGTCCAGCGCAACCCCAGCCTCAGCCCACAGTGGCAGCCCGCCATACCCCACCTGCAGCTCCAGGGGGCATGTGCCACCCATGCATCCTGGGATTGCATGTAGGAGCAGCGCTGGGAGGGGGACTAAATGTGTGGGGCTTGCACACAGTGGCCACTACCACAGCCACCACCATGCCCCGCACCACTTTCCTATGGCCAGTCGCATCTGCAGCTCCATGGGCTGCTGACGGGCTTCATGTCTGGCCAATCACATGCTGCTGGGAGCGGGCACACAACACTCTTCCCCCCTCCCCCCGCCATTCAGGCCCTCCTGGCTTTGTGGGAAGGGGGTGGCTGTAGTGCCTCCTCGCCATCAGCTATTGGCTGAGGGCAGCAACCTGGCAGCCAATCAGGAGAGTGAACTGGGGCCAGATGGAGAGGTGCCATAGTGTGCTGCATGGGGTCAGCAGTGCCTGGCACGTCCCTCCTCCTCCCCAGGTAAGAGGCAAAGTGTAGGAACACACCGGGGGAGACGCCGCCGTCACACCCCAGGGTATGCTCCATCCTCACCCACCTGCACGCACCCCCTATGACCTTTCTAAGTACCCCTAGGGGTACATTACTATTGATTGTAATAGTATAATTGGTAGTTAGTATTTCTATTTAGTTGGTAGGCCTAGTATATAGTTAGAATAGCTTTGATGTAACAAGCAAAATAGAATGTACCCAGCAGATCTAAGATAAGAGGCACCCACTATATGGCCACATTGAGATTCCCAGTAGACTAAAATCACAGAAAAGTTTCCTTTTTACAACACTGCCACTTCATGAAACACTGACAGCCACAAGAATAAAAATGTGACAGTCATAACTAGAGATGATACATGAGGGAATTATGATGAATATCAAAACTGCTAAACGTCTCTCTGTAGGCGTAGCTGTTGGTTGGCCAACATGGAGAAGGTTGAACCACCTCTGAACAGGGGTTGGTAAGACAGATGTTAACATACAACTGTGAGGATACTTTTACAATGAAAACACCATGTGTGAATGTGGAGAAAACTTTCAGACTATGGAACCACTACTGGACTGCCCACATATATGGGAACCACGCATTAATGTGGACCTTGCTAAGACTATAAATTGAGCAGTAGTATGAAGAGACAACTGTAGCAGGGTGCAGGGCCCAGTTCCAGTGGCGGCAGCAGCAGCAGCAGCGGGGGGGTGGAGGGGGTGTTCTCAGTCTGTCCAGTCTGTCCATATTATTGTAAACTGTAAAATCATTTAAATTTCTCCCCAGGGAAATAGCCTCATTCATGTGTTCTTCCAGCTGGGGAATTAAATACAGGTTTCCCTCGCTAACCACAGCTTTGCCAACCACAGTTTTAAGCATCCACACTTCAGAGAAGTGGGGGGGTACAGTTGGAAAATCCCCCCCACAGCCTCCACAACCTTGCTGGTGCCCCTCATCCCCCACCCACAGCTCCTGCTCCCCCAGCCCTGTCGGTTTTGCCAACCATGGATTTGCCAACCACGGGAACTTTCAGGAACCTAACCCCTGTGGTTGGTGAGAGAAACCTGTATGAAGAACTTGCACCCCACTGAACTCTGATCACTTACTTCTTGTTTTTGCCTCTCTCTCCTTACTGAGCAGAAATCCCTGACTGGCTGCATCCATGGTACCTCAGTCCCATACAGTCATCTACTTTGCACTTCCCTTCTCCTTTGGCTCCTATTCCATCCTCATTCACTCACACAGCACTGGGCTGTTAGTTGAGAGAAACCTAGCATTCTGCTCAACAAGCTTGATTAGAAACTTGAAGTGCTTGGTTAGTGGACAACCTTCTGGTGCCTCATTCCTAAAGCAGTGGGATTTCAAGGCACCTTTTTGGACTTCACAGTTCTGCTAGTAAAATAATGCATAACTTTTCAGGCAAGAACAACTTTGATTCTTACAAATGAGATTTTGAGATTCTGGTATCTCTTAGAATCACTGGAAAAGGTATTAAGTGTTTTAGCAGTAAGTGACTTTTTAAACCCTGCATATGTAATAAGAGCATTCTAAATTTGCCTTTCAAGTACTGGGCTGGCACTTCTTTATGCGATATTTTAGCTTAAATTTTATTGCAACATTATTTAATTAATTTGATGCAACTTGAATTTAGTTGGCCTTATGTCTTCAGTTGTTCCCTGTAAGTTTGCCTTGAATGTTTTTTCTGATGGGGGGGAACTGAAAGTAGATCTGAAATATTTCAATTTAAATGATCTCCCTCTTATTTTTCTAGATTCTAGACAAGAATAGGATGGCTTTATATGATGTCCAGGCCTAGAGACAGAAATTATACATAACCAGTTTATATGATCAGAAACTGGGTTAAACCTGTAACAGAACATAAATTCAATACACATAACCCAGTTTCAAAATGGCCAGAATCAATTTGAGATAAATCTGGTTAAAGTAGTATCAAACTTAACTGATTGAGCTCCAAGCAGTTTATGGAACTTCTGTCCTGGATCCTTTCCTAGTTTAAGATAAACCAAAATCCCCCAGCATCCCAGCATGCTCTGCAGCCCTGGGCTGGGCTGTACCCTCTGCTCCAGCGGAGCAGGGCTGGTCCCGCTATCTGGAGCAGGGTTGGGCAAGGGCATGGGGTAGGGGCAGGGATGTGGCCAGACACCAGCCCCCCTAAGGTGAAGGGGGAAGGGAAGAGGTTTATTTCCCTCCCTCCCCTATCCCACCAGCACAGACCCCAGCTGGGGTCTGACAGGCGAGGGTGCAACAGCCGCTGCCAGGCATGTCTCCCTTCCTGCTCCAGCCAGTCCCAGTAGTAGCCTGGAGTGAATTGGCCAGGGAGGAGGTTTAATTCCCCCCTTCCTGTCCCACTGGCACAGACCTTAATGGGGTCCACCTGGCGCTCCCCCATCACTGCTGCAGCATCAGGGGCAGGAGCATAGCCAGACATCAGCCAGCATGGCTGATGCAAAGGGGGCAGGGAGTGGGGTTTTCCCCCCCTCTGTCCCTGAGGGACCACAGCTAGGGTCTGCCAGCCCTGACCACCATGTCCGCTGATCTCTCTCTGCATGGGACAAGCGGCGGAATAAGCTTCTTCCCTGTCCATCTGCCAGATACCAGAGGGAGAGGGGAAATAACTCCCCTCCTTGCCTCCATTGCCTCAGGGGGCCATGCCGGCTGGCCTCTGGCCAAGCCCCCGCCTCTGTTGCTGCAGTGGTGAGGAGAACATGACCCTCACAGGGCAGCAGTCCCTGTCATGGTTTCCTGGGAGCACAAGCCTCTTCCTGGTGGGGGGGTGGCTGCACTGCAGGCAGGAGCAGGACCGGGAGTGGGGTAGGCAGAGCTGCCACAGACTGTCTGGAGTGAGCGGTGGCACCAGGGCTCAGGAGGGGTGGCCATAGCCCCCCCCAGTCCTCCCTAGCACTGCTGCTGCTCATCCCGTGCAGTCTGCAGCAGCTCTTCCCACCCCACTCTGGACCCCACCCGCAGCACAGCGCCCCTGTTGGGAAGAGGCTTGCACTCCCAGGAAACTATGACAGGGGCTGCTGTCCCTGAGGGTCATTTCTCCCTCGCCACTCCAGCAGCAGGGGCGGGGGTACAGCCAGAGGCTGGCCGGCATGCTCCCCTGAGGCAACAGAGACAGGGAAGGGGGTTATGCCACCATCCATCCCCTCTTCCCCCAGGGAACCCCACCTAGGATCTACCTGGCTGGGGGTGAATGGCAGAGGTGGCAGCTGGGGCTGGCAGACCCTGGCTGCAGTCCCCTGGAAAGGCAGGGGAGGGAGGAGGGAATAAACCCCCTCCCTGTCCCCGTCACCTCAGGGGGCCATGCTGGCCAGAGTCTGGCCATACCCCCGCCTCTGCTGCTGCAAGGTGGGGGGGGCAGGGGATGGACCCTGACATGGGGCTGCTCTGCCCCAGCCCGGCTTGGGTTTGTGCCGGTGGGGGAGGGCAGGGAGGGGAATTAAACCTCCTCCATTCCCAGTTCCCTTGAGCCCCCTGCTGCTCCAGCAGCAAGGGGTGAGGGAAATGCCTGACAGGGGCTGCTCTACCCTAGCCAGGCAGATCCCAGCTGGGGTCCTGGGGGGGCATTGGCAATGCGCAGGAGGTGCACATGGGTGCAAGTGCACCCCCCGAGATTGGGCGTGCACCCCCTGGAAGCACCAGCCGTGAAACTGGAAGTCCTGGCGGAAGTGCATTTTCAGTTTCACAGCTAGCTTAGCAATTTACTGCTGGGGGACCTGCCCCGCCCCCCCGGGTCAGCAATCTGGTGCCCCCCCAGACTCAGGAGGCACCCGTTGCCCATGCTGGGGAGGGAGGGAGGGAGGAGTAAACCCCTAAACCTCTTCCTTGCCCCCTTCACCTCAGGCAGCCATGCTGGGCCAGGGTCTGGCCACACCTCTGCCCCTGCCCCTGCCCCTGCAGCAGCGAGGGGCAGGTGGGACCTTGCCATAAGCTGTTCTGCCCTGGCCAAACAGACCCTGGCTCAGGTCTGTGCTGATGGGACAAGGAGGGGGTAATTAAACCCCTTCCCTGACCAGGTCACTTAAGGCTACTGCCAGGGCTGGCCATGACCCCCAGCACAGCTTCCCTGCAGCTGAGAGCATGCTCTAGTGCCCCCCAGCTCCTGGCCTGAGGTACTGCAGGCATGTGCGTGCCTTTCCTGAGTTAAAAGTGAATGTCTATTTACTTGTAAATTGGTTCAATCTAGGCAAGTTAGACTAACCTGCAAAGATCAAATCAATTCAGGCTGTAGCTTTTTGAATGTCTCTCCCTAGCCCAGAAGTTGCTAGCTATGGCTAGTCTTCCACTACAGCTACCCCAATATTTCTTTAAAATAACTGCTTAATGCAGCATTTGACCTGTACAAAGAGTGTTTCCAGGCTTGTATGCATGGGCATTTCCATGCATCAGAGTCATTTATAGCGATGGGAACTTTTATTAAAGGAAAGGTGTCCTACCTTCACACTAATATGAACTTCAGAAACAGCACCATCACTTCTGCCCTTATGCTAGGGGTGTGTCACTCACCAGTGACATCTCTTGGCTCTTAGGAGTCCCATTGCTGGGACTTGTAGGAAGCTTTGGACGCATCTTTTGGAAAGAGGCTCTGGGCAGGAAGTTAAATAGTAGTTGTGTGGCATTAGGGAGGCCTCATACTGGAGATGTGACCAGGAATTAAACTGAGATGGAAGTTCTGGTTAGCAATTGAGTCAGCAGCTTTGACTTCTGGCCCATATGAGAGCCATGGTATCACTCATCCAGGTAACATGTGTAGATATGCCAAAATTGTTTATCAGTGTAGACCAGACTGAGGCTACTCCATAATATTGATTTTAATCAAATCAATCTTATTTCTCATTAATGCTGTGTTACGATGAATTTAATTGTAAACCCTGAAAGATGTCTTCAGTGCTGTAAGACTGCAGCTATTGTGCCATGAGAAAAAGGTAAAAGAAAAAGGGAACATAACTTACTACCCATGGGTCCTCTCCTGGTAAGACACAATAACAGTAGAAACACAATAGCTGTATTGTGGCAGATCTTTCATAGGAGAGAAAATTAGAGTTTAGTTCCTACCATTTCTTTGTGCCTTTGGAAATATTTCCCATTGTATTTGACTGACTTGCCTCTCTCTGTCTTTTGACAGTGTAAAGGTTCAAAATTCAACAAGTAACACAATGTTCAACATTTGTCTGACAACATCCACCAGTGAAAAATAGCAACAGTAGAACATAGGAGGGAGGAATAAGCTCATCCAAAGAAGTTCCAGTGTGAGATCATGCAGCAGATGGAGACACCTGCAGCAGTAATTTCTTATCCTTCCTTCCATCCCCCATCCCCATCTTTAAAGGGCTGGTGTGTAATTTTTGTGTCTGCATGGGTAAGTTGTCATGAATGTCTCCAAAGCTATGCTAATGTTATTTGTTAAGGGGATTGAAAAGTGATTCCATCGGGATGGTGCTCTCTGCTCTCATGCTTTGTTTTTTCTCCCTGATGTAAAGTCTTGTAGGTTGCTGAAGATTTCCTTACTGCTTTTTTGTTTTTTAAGACCTAATTGGGAAGAAACTGAGCCAGAATGACTTAGATCTAAGACAAGAGGTGAGATACTTCTTATTTATGCCCAAAGTTAACTCGGGGAGCTTTAAGTAAAAGTTACCTTCTAAGCATCTGTGGTGTGGTGGAGAAAGCTGTACCTTGGATAGATTCAGGTATTTTATATATGCTAACCTTTCAGAAAATGGCTATAAACCTGCCCTGTCACCAGGAGCACCTGTGGTAGGTGGGAAGGCAGCAGTACTCTCATGGGCAGTTGTGAGGTGAAGTTACAAAATCTTGTTTGGTTTAACTGCATGAGGACATGTCTTAGTTTTTGCACAAGCTTTACAGTGTTCCCCATCCACTGCTGCAGGTACTCTGGGCCTTTCAGTCAAATTGTCTCTGTCAGCAGGACATGAATGACCTGAACCAACAGATTTATGGTTAATCAAACCAACAGACTTACTTGTTTCTTTTCTGTCAGAGGCAGGATTGTCTTTGGCTTCAGAGCCTAAAACACAAGTTGCATGGTATTCTGGGCTCTGTCATTGGTATTTGTCTCCTAAGAGTTTTGCTATAAATCAAGGCACTGGGATTTCAAAGGCCACCAACATCTTCCCTGCTAGAGATTTCTTAGGCTGGACGCAAATCCTTTCTACCTTAGAAAGCCTGCATTCTCTGCTCAGTGTTGGGGTACAGGAAGAGATTTAACAAGATGGTTCACTAGGTAGTGGCCATTCAAGACATTTGTCATGCCTTGCCTTTGATTCCAACTTGTGGTAGGAATCCTAACACTATAAGTAGTGACCGTTTGAATCTGCTGAGGAGCCTGGAATGTTAAAGTGATCCCGCAGGCCAGGCATCAGTGTAGAGGGGCTCTCAAGTCAGTCAAATGGCCACAGGCGACTGGTGCCACCTTAGTCAGGGGGGCACATGGCCCCCCAGGAACCAGTCAGTGACCAGGGGGGAGGTCCCCCTGCAGCCAATCTTGGTTACTGGGGGGCGTCCCTACGCAGCAAAACTCACTGACCGTGAAGCGGCCGCGGTGCTCCCAGAAGTAGCTGCAGCGCTCCCACACCCCGGCCGGCTCTCACAAGGAGGGCAGTGC
>NW_005841919.1:2234504-2239817 GCF_000455745.1 Alligator sinensis
CAGCGCTCTCAGGGGGTGCACATGCACCCCTTTGCACCTGGTACGCATTGTCACTGCAAATGGCTATGATAAGTTCATCTCCTTGTGCATGGTAAGTATAATAACTAGCACATGTACTTAGTAGTTTGATAATTGCCTCAGAAAATGAAGGCTGAAAATGAGCAAACTCCTTTACTTGTCATGTTCATTACATTTCTTGTAGTAAGCACAGGGGACCCTGAAAGAGAACAGCAGTTACTGATGTTACTAGCACAGCTCAAAATATACAGGGCCCTGGGCTGGGAGCCAGGAGCCTGCATCCTATTCCTGGCTATACCACTGACCCTTGCTCTGTGCCTCAACTTCTTTGACTGTGGGATACTGATACACTCTTCCTTGTAAAGGACTTTGAAGAATCTGAAAGAAAGGTACTACATGAGAGATAAGGTTTGCAATGTGGCTCTCTCTAGTAAAAGTGATTTTTCAGTACCAATACCATATGCCTGAAATGGAGAAGCACTAAATCGAAGCCCCCGAACTAATTCAGTGTTAATGTTCCCGTATTAAAATCACCAGAAATCAGGCACGGCCAGCATTAAAATTCCCACAGTAATATTACCAGTATATCCTCTCATCCTGTCTTTCTTCCTACTTATGTGTCAATTCATGTTTGCCCCTTGGCTGTGAGCTCCCTGGAACAGGGGTCTTGGGCACTGCCACAATACACAGAATAACCATGGACCCCTGAATGTCCAGCGCATAGAAAGTGTAGCAGGCTTACCTTTTTGGAGCTTGGGTTGAGTCCCAGGATCAAGGGTCTGCTGATTGATTGGTGGAGCCCACCCACCAATCCAGAGGCAGCACAAGGGAAGCAATTCCCCGTGCTTTTCCGAATGGAGGGGGAAAGGAGCAGCTGGACCTGGACAGAAATTGCACCAGCCAGGTCCAGAGAACTTCAGGGGTGGAGCTCCTAAAGAGTATAAAAGGGGAGCGTGCTCAGAGGGCTGGGAGAGAGACGATGAGGGACGGCGAGGAGAGAGGAGCTCCAGAGACAGCCATCCTTGGGGTCCTGCTTGAGTTTTAGCAGTGTGCAAATCGGCACATGGGGATCAGGCTCTAGGAACCGCTCAAGGCAGCTTGAGCCTGCGACCCCAGCAAGAGGCTGGGCAGTCAGTGTGCAGATCGGCACATGGAGAGCTGGCCCTGGGAGCAGCTCAAGGCTGCTCAGGCCCCACATGGTACGCAGGTCGGCACATGGAGAGCCGGCCCTGGGAACAGCTCGAGGCTGCTTGAGACCTGCATCGTGCATGGAGTGTCAGCCCTGGGAGCAGTTCAAGGCTGCTCAAGTTAGCCCTGGCTCTAGGCCGGATAACCAGAGCCCTGCAGTGTGGCTCAGCATTAAACTAAAAAAGCCCCGATGCCCCGAGCAGGGCCCAGGAAGGGGAAAGACCCCTGGTGTGAGGCTGGGGAACCGGAGGCAGTGAGGTCTCAGCTCCCATAGGAGCTCCCTGGGTGCCCAACGCGGGGCATAGGGCCCAGGGGGAAGAGCCGTCAACTCGAGGCCAATGACTCCAGGAGGCCTGAAACAGTGTGGGGACCCAGAGGCCAGATTGACAGCCCCCAGAGGAAGGACTGTGAGTTACTGGGAACCCGGGTCCCGCAGGGGAGGCGCCCCCGGGCAAGAGACCCTGGCGGGAATGGGCTTAGGGGGAGAAGACCCTATCCCATTTGAGGGACCAAGTGGTTGGAACCCAGATAGGGTTCATCTAATATCTGGTATTGTTATGTTTCCTATTCAGTATCTATTGTTATTGTTGGTGTTATAAATAGTTGGGTGTATTAAATCTGTATAATGGGCTCTGTAAGGATGTCTTTATTAGCTAACCCACTTGTGGTATAAACTTGCTCAATTGACTGTCCTGGGATCCACCCCTCTTCTGGGCCTGAGGCACAGGTTCTTACCCAAATGCCCTCCCTAGGGCTGACTTCCTCCAGCTTTATATGTATATTTGTATTGATATCTGTAATTATAGCTAACTTAAAGAGTTTTATATATATATGTTGGTAACTCAATGAATTGTATATAGTTGAGAACTTTGGGCTTTGGCTAACTCTATCGAGGAAAGAGGGATCCGCTCGAAATTCTGGCATTCCTCTCACAGCACCTCTCTCCTGCCTACCCGTCCCATCAGATTGAGAATAGGGCACACCCCTGGGTGTACCCAGGTTACAGAAGTGTGCAGGGACAGAACAGTGTTATACTAAAAAGGGCTCTGTGCCACTGCTTTTCAAAAGTGGCCAAACTGGATCAATTTACAGAAACATTTATTGCTTGCTTATTTGTGCTGTTTTGTGGCCTTCACCTCTTGTTTTCTTTCCCCCTTTTAGCAGGACAAATCTTTCCCCTCTTTTTGCGGCACTTCAAAGATCAACTCTAAAGTGGGAAGTTATGTCTACTTGGATATGAGGCACTCTCATATCTATCTCACGTTTATAAAAGAGCTTTCACCCCAGTGTAATGAAGGCTCTCTCTCTCCATTGCCTCCCTTCACTTGAGAAATGCTGCTGAAGGAGAGAAGGCAGGAAAGAGCTGAGAAATAGTTGAAGAAAATTAAGGGATTCTAGAGAGGGAAATCCAGTTAGAGAATAGACAGTAAGGCAGGTATGGGCAATTATTTCGGGTGGAGGGCTGCTTACTGAGTTTTGGCAGGCCATTGAAGGCTGCATGACAGGCAGCCAGGGGCAGATAGACATTAATTTTCTAAAATTTTTAGGGGCCCCACGAGCTGGAGAGAATGGCCTGGTGGGCTTCATGTGGCCCGCAGGCTGCATTTTGCCCACCCTGCAGTAAGGACAAGGAGCTGATGTGGGGGTTGGGCTGTAAATGGAGGATGGAGAGAGTGGCTGATGGGAATCAGAGAGTGATGAGAAAAGGAGATATTTTGAAGGGAGAAAGGGAGAAAAGGAACTAATAAAAGATGAAAAGAAGAGGCTGACACCTGACAACAGCCTGCACTTGTCCCATTAGGTTTTACTCATTCAGCTGCTCAGGTGATATTTCTTGGCAGGGGAGAAAAAGCAGCCATGCCTGGCCATGGATACAGAGGGATGAGCAAAGTCTTGGGAGAAAGAAGGGAATAAAAGACTGGCAACAGCAGAGCCTGTCTGCATGGCTGGCTGTGGTAGCGGGGATGATATGCCCCTAGTGCCATAGGAGGGTCAGTGAGTCATGGGGATAGGAGGTGGGTAGCTGGACAGAATGGAATGCCAGTAGTGGTGGTACTGAAATATTCTAGTGAGATGCTGGGGCTTGTAGTCTGAGGAAGAGATGAGAGACATGCTTGTTCTGAACATACTGGAGCTTGAGGAAAGCCAGAGGAAACCAATAGGATTTGCTTATAGGGATGCAGCATAATTTCTGAGGCATCCATACATTACATGGTATTTCCCTAAATCAGGAAAGTGGTGAGAGAGGGGCAAATTGCTCTACCTGGGAAGGAAGAGGTCAGCAAAGATTTCTGGGCTGCTTGTAGCCCAGCCAGCAGCCTGAGGGAGACTGTCTCAGCTCTTTCAATTGGCCACTTAGAGCACTGCATGTTGCTAGTAGTCCCTATTCCCACAAGGACTCTGATAACATCTGTCTGACATGCTAATACTATGATGCTAAGATCACCAGCTGTAGAAAGATTTGGACTCTAATGCTGTTCTAGCCCGCTTCTTGCCAAAGTTTTAATCTTTGAACAAGGAATTCCCTGGGAAGAGACTGAAGCTGAGGAAACAATGCTATAAACATGAGATAATTGAAAGAAAATAGTGTGTTAGGCAGAGATTCAGCTGCCCACACTGACACCCGTAACATTGCACTGAAGCAATGAATTCATCCTCCAGCACACCATCCCAAATGCACTTGCTCCCAGTTTCTAGAGACCATAAAAATCCAAGGTGGAAGAGACTTTGATCTACTGGGTCTCCTAGCGGAGGAAAATTGCTACCAAATCCCTCCCAGATTTATTTTTAACAACAAGCTGAGGTCCCATCTTGGCAAATCAGAATCTGCGGCTATAGGCGAGCGGGCACCATGGAGAGGACACTTTAGTTTCTGTGCAAACAAAAGACTAGATGCTGTGTTGGCCACACTTGGAGTTGCCTTTTGCTGAGGATGTACTTGGAAAATCCCAGTAAGACATTTCCCTTTCTGAAGACTGATTTCCTGAAGAGCCTGTCTTTCTGCAGTACAACCCAGCAACTGCCTTAGCAGTAAAACGATACATAGAATTATAGAAAATTAGGATTGGAAGGGACCTCAGGAGGTCATCTAGTCCAACCTCCTGCTCAAAGCAGGACCATCCCCAACTAGATCATTGCAGCTTATCCCCTCTCTCTCTCTAGCTAGCTCTGTCAGTCAAAACCCACTAAGCAGGGCTTGACTACAACACTTTAGCTCTCTAACCCGCTCGGGCTCAAGACCCTCCGTTTCATACTCTCCATGACACCAGGCCTACTGGCCCTTCTACACTGCACCCCTGTGGCACCAAGCTGTTGGGGGCCTCAGCCCCCTCTGGCTTTTCCCCTCTTTCTGTGGTTAGGGCCATTCACCTAAGTCTACCCACTAGGCCCTGGCTTCAAGGCTCCCATCTTCCTTTCAAGTGACTCTGGGCTTGTGGCCCTAGTGCTGCACCCCTAGTGCAGCATGACTTCTTGAGCCCTCTATCACAATGCCCCTCGGCACTAATGAGATCTCCTCCTCCTCTACAACCTCAGCCACAAACCTCCAGCTTTAACATTAATGTAAACCATAGGCCCCCTATGGCCTTATAACACAAATAAAAATAAGAGTGGCAAACTGCCAGCATAAAAGTGATTGTGCTTCTGTTTCACAGCATGTCATATGCTTCCCAAGGAGGCTGCCACAACTGCTCCATAGTCATCAGGAGGCTCCTCTGCTGCCTCCTTGGCCTTGAGGTTTATATGGTTCTGGCCTTCCCCTTCCTGTCACCTGATCAGCTGGCAAGGCTCGATCCTTAACCCCTGCTCGACTGGACGGCCACACCCGGAAGTTCTGGATTTAAAGGAGCCGCTCTGCTTCCTGGTAACAGGGCTAGGGTTCCCTGTTACAGTGGGTTGGTTACACAGGCAAGGATGTCAAGGAATGCAGGAACAGGGAACACCCTTACTGTGTGCGTTAAAACTACACTCCTCTTTCATGTGTGCTTTGTGCAGTCACAAAACAAATTCTATCTTGGTTTGATGTCAGTAACAGACATCTGTCTCATATGTAGAACTGTGGGAGCAGGTCTATTCTGTGTGCCAGGAAACAGACATCTCCAGTGTCAG
>NW_005841919.1:2239848-2258945 GCF_000455745.1 Alligator sinensis
GAACCCAGTATTTTAATTTAATTACTATACAAGGTGAATTAAACTGAAATGTTTGCAATTACTTTCACTGTGTTAGCTGTTTACTGTGTGAACTGAAAATCCACCCACTAGGCCCGGGGATCATAAATTCATCAGTACAAGGCACAACCCAAACCACTATGCACCTTCACTCACTTGGCTGGACCAATCAGACGATGGGCAATTTGGGGTGAAGGAGGCGGGGTGGCACTCTCAGCCAGAGAAAATGGATGGTCCTGGATCTGCCCACAAAATCAGCCATCTGCCTCTTCAAGTTAGGTAGACCCTTAGTAATGGGCCATTAAGGGGTGCTTTGTGGCTGTGTACTCTTGGACCTGCAATTGTATGACACTGGACTCAACAACTGATTGTTCCTGTCCAGTTATATGTCCCAAGGAGTACAGAATATTCCCCTCCCAATACTTATATGAATGAAACTCTGTTATAAAGGGGTTCTGGTCTTTAAAGAGGAGGATGCATGACTGATGCATATAGAAATGTGAACTGGAGATCTTGAGTAAGATCCTGCTTGAAGCAGTAGTGAATCTTTCTGACCTCTGACCAGAAAGCATGGATCAGCCTCCGTGATGGCAGTTGGCAGGACACAGACTTGTTGTTCTGCCAGTACCTTGTTCTGGCTTTCCCCAAGAGCTGTGAACACTGTCTCTTCACCTCAGTGATGTGCTGCAGGACTTGTGCTTCGTTAAAAACAAGATTTATCAAGAAGGCCATATTGATGCTGTGTTGCTAACTCTGAGAGCTTAGTGACATCAGCAGTGGCCTTGTTAGGTCCATTGCCAAGCAGTAGCAAGAGGCTTGTTGGAGAAAGTTTTGGTAGCTCACCAGGGACTTCTCCTGGACTGGAAGCACTTTCACACACTTCAGATTATGCCCAAATGGAAGGGAGTTTCGGGGAGGAGGGGTGCCTGCATGCTTCTTTTTAAGCAAAGAGCAGCATAAGGAGTTGCTTTCTGGGTGGGAGTGCTAGGGTCAGTGTTTCCTAGCTATACCTCTGGGGCTGCTTTCTTTCCCTCACAGGCTGGGTAGGACAGAACCAGAACCAGCCTTCCTCTCACAGACAAGTTCATAGGTACACAGGTTCAAAGATGTTCATAGGAAGATTTCTAGCTCCCTACTTATTTGTGGGGGGGATGGACTGATTTGTGAAAGGATTTGCCAACACCGAGGGAAAATGGGATCTATGCCCTGGAACCCGAGTGCCTCCACCCAGGGAGAGTGCCTATGGGAGGGATTAGGGACAGGGCATAGCCCAAGCTGTCCTTGTCCAAGCTTCTGCCCCACGCTGTGCAGGGATCAGGATTTGCCCCCCAGGGGAGCCCTGTTGGAAGGCTGGTAAAGGACAACAGGCGACAAGCTCATCAGTGAAGGGGAATCAGAAGAACCCTTCAGTGACCGAACATTTAAATGGCGGAGCAGTTTTGTTGTGACACTTCACACACAGAAATCCCCTTCAACCTGGGTCTGAGCCACAGTCACCTCAAAGGGATCTTGTGGAAGAATAGAAAGGGCCACAGCCCCCCTCCCACCTCCCCCAGCCAGAGGGGCCCTAGCTAAGAAGCGGCAGCTGTGTGCTTGCAGCAACACCTGGCATTTCATTAGCCACAACAAATGCATTTGGACAAGTAAGTCCCAGCAGATGCCAGACTTTGGGAGCTTGTCAGTCTCATGATCCTCTCTAAGCTCCAGCATTCCCAAATGAGTCAACCAAATGGGAAAGAAGTCTTTCATGAAATCTTCAAATCCCCCGTGTTCTTGTGAAGGAATGGAGAAGAGAGGAAATCTAGCTCATTTGCACACAGCACTCTCAATGACATTTGCACTGCGTCATGGGCTCCCCACACCTGGCTGCAAGCTGAATGATCATGGAGAGCAGGATAGGCAGTAACATTTTGCTGTTAGCTGTTCTGTCACAGGAGGGCACTGTCTTAGCGCTGATGCTGGGGGAAAGAGTTTGGTCAGAGCCGCTTGTAGGTTGTAAAACTGCAAGGTTTTGGATACAAAGCCACAGGCATAACCCCAAGACAGACTTCCCTTTGGTGGGCAACACCACTCAGAGCAATTGCTAAGTTACACCTGAGACCAGATGCCCAATGAGTTGAACAAACACAAATTTCCAGACTCTTGATCAGACCTGAGGAGGGACTTGAGCTCTGACCCTTCCCTGTAGGTTATGATCTGTTTTTAGTACCAGGAAGCTATCTCAGAGCTGCCCCTTTCCTCAATAAGGAAGGAAGTGGCACAGAAGGATAGAGGTAAATCTTCAAAATGCAACCTAATCCTGCCCATTACCCTACCAAGTCCCAGCCCCCAATTCCCCTCAGCCCCTGTCATCATGCATAAACTCACTGGGTTCACACTTGCCTTTGGTTCCAGCTTGCTCTACTCATCCTCTTCGTTCCCAGTCAATCTCTCATGTGCCAGGGGATCCTGACCAGAGCCACCGGAGGTGCTGAAAGTCCCGGCTGGAGAGCCTTTTCTTTCAGAGCCTGAGGACTGGCATCCACCTGATACCCTTAAAATCCACATCCCTGGTGGGCTTTGGCCATACCTAGAATTAGCAATAGCCAATTTAGCCCCCCAGGACACCCTGAGCCCAGGGATGGGGGAGATGAAAATCCACTAAGGCAAAATGTATCCCCTTCTGAGACTGCCACCCTACTGCAGGTAGGCCAGACCCTTGGCCCATGCTAGCACATTTGGGCCAGCACTGATTGCAAAGACAGCATCCCTTATTGTTGTCCTCTTCTTCTTTTTTGTTTTTTTGTTGGTGGGGGAAAGTGCAGGGCCGGGGTGGGAGTTAGAAGGTTCTGGCAGTAGGAAAGAGGTCAGGGAGGGTTCCTGGGAACAGATGTGGTGGGCAGCATACACAACTCGGGCTGACAGGTGGGAAGCAGGGAGGGATCCCTGCAACAAGCGATCCTCCTTGTTGCTAAAACTAAATCCACTTCCCTAGTGCCTGAACCTCCTACCCCTAACTCCACAATGCCTGGGCCTCTACCTCTGCCCCATCTCCCTGCTGCTGGAGCCCCTAACTCCCACTCCGACAATAAGAAGTCCTAAGAACTAAGCGTGCTTCCTGGGTCCCAGAGCACATGTGGGAAACAACCCTTGGGGAGCAGGACGCTTACTAGCTCATGCTGAAGTTTGCTGCTTTGGCTGGAAGTAGGGGTGGGACATCGTCTTGTACTCTTGAGAAGGGGCCAGCAGATTCCACAGCAATGGCATAGACAGAAATGACTTCACAGCACAAATGGCTGGTGCAGCCGGTGGAAGCAAGTGGGAGTCCTGCCTGTGCCGGGGAGCTGAGTCAGCTCATGGTTGCTGCTCTTCTCTCATGGCAGCAAAGCAGTCCCCATCCCAAGTCACCATTTAGCTTGTCCCAGCTACCTGCTTGGACTTGGCACAGGTGTGATTTATTCATAGGAGATGCAGAGAAGCCAGAGGATCTCCTGACTTCAGCAGCAGGCTCCAGGTTGGCACTGGAAAGGGACAGCAAATGTGGCTCACTCAGCTGAGCCAGTATGCTGGGCCTTGGGAGACAATAATCCCTGTGCAGAACTGCTACAAGTAATGGTTTATGCAAATTTTGCTAATTTGCACGTCAATCAATATATTTCATATTACCATAAGCTACCATACAAATAACAGCACTGTTTAGTAAGAAATGGAGCTCTCAGGGCAGACTGCCTCTATTCATGGCCTTCCCAGAACACCTCAGCTGGGTGCACAGGGATGATCTCCAGAGTGACAGGGTAACTCATTCCCCCAGGCTAAGCTTGATGCAAATAAGAGTTGTGGGGAGAGGGTAAAAGCTAGGTGTGTGCGAAGCAGGCCCTATTCAATTTGGATTCGGCCCAAATCAAGGACAGGGATTTGATTTGTTGATTCGGATCGCTGTCCCTGATTCAATTCGGCTGAATCTGAAGATTTGATGTTGATTCGAAGAATCGGCAATTTGGACATAGCCACAGCTTTAAAAGTTTTTTCTACATACCTTGAGGCAGCACGCACAGCTCATGATGACTACAATGCTGGGGCACATGGAACGTCCCACAAGAGTGCAGGGGGGCCCTCCACATGCTCAGTGGCGAACCCAGAAGTGGACCTCAAGTACTTCTGGTCCACTTCTGGGTCTGCTGGGAAGCACGCTCAGCAATCAGCCTCAGGGGTACTCCTGGTGTACCCCACCCAGACCCATGAGGCACCAGTCACCGAGCTGGGGAGGCGGGGAGGGGAGCCCTGCGCACTTCCTGGTGGACCTGGAAGTGGACCGGAAGTGGTTCTGGTCCACTTCCAGGTCTGCTGCCGAACGCGCCGGGGAGCCCCCCCACACTCCTATGAGGCACTCCATGCACCCCAGCATCGCCGCATTCACGAGCTGCCTGCTACCTAGAGGTATGTAGAAAAAACATTTAAAATGTGTCTATGTCCGAATCTATGGCTGAATCTTTCTGAGTTTCTCCAAATTGATTCAGAGGGTTCCGATTCAATTCGGACAGTTTAAAGGGTCTCCTGATTTGATTCAGATTTGGAGATTTGGCCACCGAATCAGGCCAAATCTCTGCTGAATTGAATCAGGGACTGAAACTTTGCACAGCCCTAGTAAAAGCCTCTCACGGAAAGGAATACTCTATAATGGAACCTTTTAGGCAACCCAAATATATACCTCTTCCTTACAATATAATTCCCTCCCTCCATCAAAAGTCTTCGAGGAGGGTTATAGCCCTGGATGCAGGGTTATACCCTGCATCCAGGGTATGCAGATCCACAATAGAGACCTTCTGTCATTCTACTGTAGGAGCAACTGCTATTAAGCCATGCAGTCATTGTGTATGTGAACTGCCCAGAGGCAGAGGTGCAACCCATGCTTTGCAACTGAGAAATACTTTGATTGGGAGATAGCAGACAAACCAGAGTTAGGACTGGGTGGACAATGTGGTCTGTTGGTGAGAGGCTGCATATCCAAGAACATAGTTCGGACCATTCCTTGTAAAAGGCAGCATAACAAAGGTGCTGAGACTTGGCTTGGTCATAAAAGACTCAGGCTCTGTTCCCAGATCTACCCATGATGACCTTGTCCAACCTCCCAGTTAACTTATCTGTGCAGTGGGTGTATAGGTTGATATGTGAAGCTCTCACTGGTCATAAGAGTTGTGAAGTACACAGATGTTACTGCAATTAGTAGAAGAGCAGGGGCAGGAATTCCCAGGGTGCATCTCAATGTTCTGTCCCTAGGGTCCGAGATGCTTGGGAGAGCTGGGTGGGGTATCTCCCACATGCAAGCACAGCATTTGACATTTCCACTAAGCTGGGGGAAAGCGTGACAAATCAGATGGATGGGCAGGTGTCACACAAAATGTGCATCTTTCACAGTTTTGATCCTGTCTGCCACGTGCCGCTTTATAAAAGCCTGAGTGAACATCCTCTGCCTTGCCCACACTGATAGTGCTCCTGCCCCTTCTGCTGCCATCCATCAGCCAGCCTTCCCTGTCTGGACTTGCATAGCTCCTACGCTGAAGTCCCTGCTGCACAGCAGATCTGTCTCTCTCTATTTCCCTAATCTTCTTCCCGTCATTGTGGAAGCCAAGTCACCAAAGGGACCCCTGACAGACAGGCCAAGGACCAAGCATACCTGTGGACTGAAGCTAGTGACTCTAGCTAGGGTGGGCCCTCCAGGTGGGAGGGGTCGGGGGACAATGTGTACACAGAGAATTGCTGTCGCCCTGGGAGGTTTTATGTCCAAGGGCTTCCAAGCTGGTGCTTTCCTAAGGTGACAATCTTTTCAAAATGGAAAGGCTGTGGGGAGCCAGATCCCTCACCACCCCTTGGATGAACCTCGCATGGCTCCATCCCACTCCCTGGCCAAGCCCTGTGGCTACGCATTCCCAATGAAGCCCCAGACCCCAAGTACTACCCCAGCTGGGTAGTGCCCCCAATACCAGCCCTAGCCCCTGCATCAGTCCCTCCCTTACCTTGGGACCTCAATCTGCTGCCCCTCTTGGCTCCCCAGCCTCCTCCCCCCCATAGACTTACCTGAAGGGAGCTACTCTCTACCACTGCCTGGCTATATTCCTGGCCATGTGCACACACATGCACATGGTGACACTTGCATCTCACTCCCCCCAGCCCCAAGTACCCCCTTGCAGGTGGGAACTCTGCCAGCCTGCAAGGGGAAACCTACCATTTCCCATGTTTTTTCTCCACAGAGAATGGAAAACCAGTTCCCTGCATGATACTGGGAATCTGGGACAAATGCTTTCCTGGAGTCATTCAGCCTGGGACCAGGACTTGATGTTCATATTTTAGGACTGTCCCACCTAATTGGGGATGGGTGGTCACCATATGCTTTTCTGTGCTGAGTAGCACCAGCAGTACAGGGCTGGAGCAATGAGTGGAAAACTGGATGTCAGGACTCCTGAGTTCAGTTCCCTGCTCTGAGAGCTCAGTGGCACATACTAGTTAGAGTATGAAGAGCTGGGAAACAGGACTTCTGGGTTCTATTGCTGGCTCTGTTACTTGAATCACTATGTGGTTTCAACATTGACCTCAGACTTATATCTTAAAAATAGAGACCCCACAAGTAGGGACTGTTCTCACTCTCTCTGTGCCTCCATTTCCCAAGGTGTACACAGTGGTCAGGCTGTTGGGAGACTGGCAGAACTTGTGTACTATGGGATCATACAGTGCTGCCCCACAGGAGCCAGCCACTGCTGTGGGTTGGTAACAGTGAGATTCTCCTCACTGCCTTTGTGTTGTGCAGGGCACCAAGTGACAGGCCCTTGGTACAACATTTCTCCCTTTGGAGAACAGTTGGAGAGGCTCACCAGCTGTGCTGTAGCAGAGAAGCCGCTGAAGTCCAAACACCTATATCTGCAGGGGCTGCACTGTTCTCACATGACTGGGGATAGACTTATTTTTCCACACTGCCTTCTCCTAGTCCCCCAGACACAGCTACATGCAGAGACTCTGGGGCAGCAACAGTGAGAGTCAAAAACAGGCAGGTCCCTGCACCATTATGGTTACAGGGAGCACTTCTGTGTCAGATCAGGGCCACAGCACTTCCCATGAATGTTGCTTGTCTCCCGAGGCTGAGGGGGCATGGCAAGCGCCTGCAGGTGGTGGTGGCAGTGGCGGGGGCATGGAGATGGCAAGCAAGGAGCTTCCACAGGTGGCTATGGTGGTGCTGGTGATGGGGGCAGGCTGAGTGGGGAGCTCCCACAGGTGGCCACAGCGGTGTTAGCAGCAGGGGGGTGGGGGAGGAGAGCGGCAAGCGCCGACTGGCAGAGGCAGCCAGCGGGAATTGCTGGCAGCGACGGCAGTGGCCAATCTCAGGGAGTGCACGTGTACCCACGTGCACCCACCACGTGTCGCCAATGACACTTTCCAACACCAGGCAGCAGGGTATTCGCTCCATGCCAGCAACATGTCACATGAAAACAAGCTTCATAGTCACCATCTGACCAGCACAGAAGCATTGGAGCCCATTTGCTCCAGAACAAAGGCCCTTCTACTGGGACCAAGTGCTGGAATCAGGGTGAAGTAGAAGTTATAGCGAGCAGATTTCCAGTCTGTCCTTAGCCACGAGGAAAAAAGAGCTGATTCCTGGTGGATGGTCTCGCTCTGTACAGAGACAGCAAGCTGGAACTAGGTGGCAGTCTGCTGGTCAGTTCTGTGTGGCTTTCCACCTCCTATGGTCAGCATGAGGAGGCTGGACTCATTGGTCCCACCAAGGGGACCTTTTCCCCTTACTATTCCAGCCCCTGATGTTCCTAGGTGTGGATAAATATGTACATAGAGGAGTCTTAGGCCTGCCTGACAACCACAGTGGAGTTTTGAGGGTGACAGTCCTGTGCTCTTCCATAAGATGAGTATCTCCAGGAGGCTCCTTCCCTGGTAGACAGGGTGTTGCTGTCGCACTAAGGTGAGGAGGTAAGGGTTTGAAAACAGACATGGATATCAACCACACCCACTCATCCCTTGGGCTCACAGTGCACAGGACCCAGTGGCCCCACTCTGAACTCTGTGTGGGGACAGTAGTCCCTCCAGCACCCTCCCTTCCTTGAGTCCTGTCCGATAGATAATACTGCCCCCTCAACAGGTCACCTTCAGTACAGAGTTAGTATGCCCCCAGGGACAGAGGTATGGGGTGGGGGCGGAGCGTTACGCTTATCCCTGTAATGCCTGGCAGCCCCTCCAGCTGCACAGCACAGTCTGAGCCGAACCCATCAGCTGCAGCCGGGGGAAAGCAAGACAGCCTGCAGCCTTCAATTCTGCACTGCTGGAGAAGGTGAGAGGCTCGGCACAGGCAGATAGAGGGGGGCACAGTGTAGTCCAAGCCATGTCAGAGCCACTGGACAGGAGCACAGAAGGGCATAACAGGGTAGCACTTGCTAACCAGAGTCAGGGAACAGAGCTCGGTGCAGCGTGGAACATGGAGCCTGCGAGCTTCAGACATCTGGCAGCCAGTGCCTTCTGATCATTGGTGAGATCATTCTGCGGTTTTGCCCAGAGAGATCACTTTATTCAGGGAGATAGTGAAGCAGCTTGATTCAGTGAGACTGCATGAGGTTCTGTGCCAGCCTCTTACATATTTCTGCCCCAGTGAGATCAGTGCATGGGTCTGCCCCAGTGAAACTGTTATGTGGTTCTGTACCCGCAAGTTTATTATACGGTTTCACCTCTGAGATAGCTAATGCCCAAAAAGACCATTAGGCAGGTCCGCTTGGGGATACTGTGAGGTGGTTCCACCTGAGAGACCGTTTCACGGTTCTTCCTGGGAAGCCTGTTATGCGGTTCACCCGGGGGGGACCATTATGTGGTTCTTCATGGGAACATCATTATGCAGTTCCGCCTGGGAAGATCATTTGGCGATTCTGCCTGGAGAGATTGTCTTGCAATTCTGTCTGGTGACATTAAGAGCTGGCTCATTGACTAATCTCAAAAAAATAGTTCACCATTTCGTCCATTACAAGGCCTGAAGAGACTGTGATTATTAGCTAGCCTGACTTCCTGCATAACACAGGCCATCACAGCCCTGCCCTGAATTAATTCTTATCTGAACGTATCTTTTAGAACATGCTTTTTAGAAAAACGTCCAACCTCAACTAAAAAATAACTGTGAAGAAGTAGTTCTAATGATTATTTATCCTCAGTGATAAGAATTTGCCCCTTATTTTATGTCTAAATTTGTCTAGCTTCAGCCTTTTCTCTTGGATTTTATTACACCTTTGCCTGCTTGTCTGAACAGCTTTCTGTTAACAAATTTCCATTTCCCATACAAGTACTTAACAACTGCTAAGTGCAAATAGGTTACGCTCCTAGTCTCTCACTATAAGGCACATTTTCTAATTTGTTAATCTGTTTCATGATTCTTCTCTGAACCATCGAGTATATCCACATCCTTTTTGAACTGTGGGACCTTGAGGCTGGCAGCAGTGTTTCACAGTAGCAGTTTCACCCGTGCCAGGTATAGATGTAATATAAACTCCTAACTCCTGGGTTTATAACTCCAAGGATTACATTAGCTTTTATAGCCACAAAGGTGCACTGGAAGCTGATGTTCACCTGAGTATCCTGGCACTCCAACTCTTTCTCAGAGTCACTGCTTCCACAGATAGATTTCCTCCATCTTATAAATATGGCCTGCATTTTTCTTGTTGTTCCTAGACTTTACATATAGCTATACTGGAACCTATGCCGTTTGTTTGTGCCCAGTTTATCCAGGTGTCTAGATAGCACTATTATCAATTATTTTTCTTTTTCCTTACTTGCCACTCCTCCAAACTTTGTGTCATATGCAAAAATGAACAATAAGGATTTTTTGTTTTCTTCCAAGTCACTGATAAAAAGGTCAAACAGCATAGGATTAAGAACCAAACCCTGTAGGACTCAAGAAACACAAACCTGTTTAATGATGGGTCCTTGTTAACAGTAACATTGTGACCTGCAAATTAGCCAGTTGTTAATCCATTCAACATACTCTGCATTAATTTTTGTATAAATACCATCATCTATTTGTATGAATAGTTGTCAGTACAGAATCATCATAGAATATGGGTTTTTCAAGTGAGGTTTTTGCAGGGATTAATACTTGGCCTGACACAGTTCAACGTTTTTGTCAGTGGTCTGGAAATAAATATTAAAAAATCCCTTCTGATAAACTTTGCTGGTGACAAAAAGACTGGTAAATGTAATCTATACTGAAGCGGACAGGGCTGTTTCTATGTAGTGAGATGGATCATTTGGCAAACCGAGCCTATTTAGACAAAATGTGGTTTAGTATAGTCACACTCAAAAGCCATTCATCTAGGGGAGAGGAATGCAGACCATGTCTACAAAATGAAGGACTATATCCTGTAAAATAGTGACTCTGAAAAAGGATCAGAGAGGTCAAAACACTCAACCCAGACTCCCAGTGTGATGCCATGGTAAAAACAATTAACGTGATCTGTGACATCTGTATAAACAGGGAAGCAGTCAGTGGGACAGACATGAGAAGGATTTTACTTTTGTATTTTGCAGTGTTGAGACTGATACATGGAATATGATTACATTAGCTGACCTAATGATCCCTTCTAGCTTTCAAGCCTCTGAATCTGTGATTGGGTTGTTATGCTGATTTCCTTTTAGTGAGATCCTTTTATGTCCCTGTTTGGCTTTGGTCCTGGCACCCACAGAGTGCCCTTTATGGCAATTTGCCATTCATCTTGGTGAAAGTGCCCCTAGCCAGGATCAGATTTCTCTTGTGGCAACTGTGGGGGTGTGGGTGATTTTGAGCGAGACCTTGTATCCGCACGGCCTATCTCCTTTACCCTGGATGCAGAGAGACCATTTCCTCAGAATAGAAAGGGATTGTAGAAATCTGGCTCTTTAACTGTTTCCCCAGCAATTCCATGGCTCATTTGCTGAATGCCAGATCTCTGGCTGAATTGGGAAATGGTCACAGGTGAGGGACAGGATGCAGGAGGCGAACAAGCTTAGTTTTCTGTCAGCAACACTAACCCCAATGGGGAAAGCTATGCTCCTGGTCTTTTCACTCATGCTCCTCTGCTTTTTTAGCAGCGCAAAGTCCCTCTGACTGGCCACATCTACACAAGATATTGACTGATCAATCGTAACTGCTCAAGTACTAAATGACTGCATGGTAGCCAGAGTTATTGCACAGTAGCACCAAGAAATGGCTTTTTCATGACACTGTCTGCACAGTAGCTCATGACTAGTGTGCAGTAGCATTGCATCATGCTTTCTGCAGCATGATGCTACTGCACAGTAGCCATGGGCTACTGCACAGTCTGTCTCTCATGTAGACATAGCGACAGAGAGGCCGAGTGGGCTGAGTTCTCAGTGTGAGCACTTTTGCTGTAGATAGAGTGGGCCGATTGAATGCCCTCTACGACCGAGAGCAGGGCTACCCAGCCTTTTCCTCAGCATGACCCCATTTAAACATTGGAAATATTTTGTGACCCTGAAACGATGCAGACAAGATCAACAAGGAAGAATTCATCACATTTCTACTTTTGTGTCTTGCACTCCTTTTGTTTCTCATTCTTATCCTTGTCATTAGTTTTACTGCCAGAGCTCGAAGCAGAAACTTTTCGGAGAAAAGCATCCAGGTTAGATTTCTGTCATGTAAAACATATTTCAGTCAGCCAGTATCAAATTACTGATCTTAAATCAGCTTCCTATAATGTACAGGCACCTTGAGTTGGAGATGCAACTGTCGTGCACAGATGAATAACTGCCATGTGTGAGAGTTGCGTACTTCTAAACAGGAAGTGTATTCATCATGATTGGTCAATACTCTTGAATGTCTTGGTGACCCCATTTTTTATTGTTGCAACTCCAAATGGTTGGAAACCATTGCCCCAGGGGAAGATAAAAGTAGCAGTAGGCCCCGCACAACTCTTTGATTTGTTCCCAATAACACAGGGGTTTTCAACTTTTTGGGGTCATTCTACCCCCCGGCGGCTGGTCGAAAAGGCAGGAGTCTCCTGGTGGCCAGACAAGCTGGGGGGAGGGGGTGTCCCCCAGCGGCCGATCAGCGATCATGCCAGCGGCAGGACAGTGGTGGAAGTACTCACCCACTGCCGAGTACCTTCTGAGGCCATCCCAAGTACCAGCGGGGGTATGCGTACCCCTGGTTGAAAACCCTTGCATAACAAGTTTCCTTTTATTGGGTGAGCCTTAGTGTTCCTCCACTCCCCTTAACTACTATACTGTAATTTTGTTACACTTTGTTGCTAATGGGATACACTGTCCCTAGGGAGAAGAAAAGGAGACTCTAGTATAGCGGGGGGTGGGGGGGGGGGTAGAAAGTAGGAGTCCCAGGGGGTGCAGGGGAGATCCAAGCTAATGTTCCAGTGCAGGGAGGGGGTTTAGCCCTCTGGGGAGCAAAGGACTGGGGTGGTGCAATAAGGACTCTCTGAAAAAGAACTGCTGCTGTGTTGTTTGGGATGTCAGCACCTCTGAAGAAAACCCAGGGTCTCAAAACCAGAGGCTTGCCTGTAGAGAAGCCACACTAGGACTGGCGGAAGAGCATCCTACAGGAGAAGAACTAGATAAGGTGGTTTAGGCCTTTACAAGAAAGCTGCAATCCCTCAGGGCCCTTCTTCAGAGATTACTGTTTCCTGCACATAGGATCACCCAGAATCCTGATTCAACGTGCAGAGCTGGCCACAGAGCACCATGTCATTGCTGGCTACCTAGCCAGAGAGAATGGGGAAATGAGTTCTCTGAGATGGGCCTGAAATAGCTGCCCTCCAGACCCAGCCACCGCTAAAGTCCAAACTTCACTCCAGAATTTCCCTCCAACCCCTACAGAGTCAGCCAGGCATGCATGGCTTTGGGCAAAGGTCCCCAGAAGGCCTGTGGGGCTCTGAGCTCTTGCAGGGGCTCAGGACAAGATGCCTCTGCCCTATCATCCCAATGTGTGCCATGTCCTAGCCAGGTCCCTAGTGCTATTGCGTGAGGCTGGGCCCCTGTGAGCTCAAACTGCAAGGACCTCTCTGTGCAGGTACTTCAGAGACTTTTCTTACTGAGGTGCTGGGGGTGGATCATTAGAGGGGCAGATGGATCTGCTGCACTGGGCTGAGAGGAGAAAAGAAAACCAGTTCATGCCCTGCCTGCCCTCCCTAGCACTATAAATGGGGGACATCTGAAGGGAACTTTATCTAAATGCTCTACACCCCAGAGAGACTTTCCTGGGAAGGAGCAGGAAGGATAATTAGACACCTGGCCAGAGAGCAGAGCCCACAAATAAACTTGGTTCAAAATAGTCACTCAGGTCAGGGCTAATTAGGTGAGTTGGGATTAGATGAACCTGCAAGGGAGAGAAATTCCATTGTGACCCCATCAAGCCAGTAGGGGTTGCCTTGGTATAGTGGTGAACCTAGCATTTGGCTGGGGGAAACTAGTGACTCTGCGGGGAAAAAAAATTAAAAAGCACGTGATGCGGGGAGGGGAATCTGTAGCATTGCTGGCATAGTACTGGGCCAGGGGTCAGCTATGAGAATAGCAGGAGGCTTCTGGCTCTGGCCTCTGGCTCCCTACAACTTGTTCTGATAAGCGTTGCAATGTGGTCTTCCCCTTGGGCCTGCCCAGGGCTAGCCCATCCCAGAGGAGGGCACCCTTGATAAGTGGAATTAGGTCTACATAGTCCCTGGGAGAGGAAGTATGTCTTGGGCTGGGGCTTCAGAAACCATGGTCTAGTTCATAGCTCAGTGTCAGGCTTCCTCTATGACCTATGCCAAGTCCCACTGATCCTCACTGTCCCCTAGGGCTGAGTACCCTATGTAAAGCATGGTAGGAAGAGGCCCTCCAGGATGATCTAACACAGCTGAGGGTATTCAGCCTGTTCATTAGCTAGGAGCCCATGAAGAGGGGATAGGAGGGAGCAGCACAGGGCTGTAGGCTAGGAAAGGCCAAGACATTTTCAGCTGGGTTGGGGGATGCAGTTCAGTGTATTTGTGCACTTCAGGATCCTGCCCAGAGACACACATGGATTTGAAACTTCTTCTCAGGAGGCACAGGCATAGACCTGGACACAGATTGCCACCCCCAAGGGTGTCTGACAGGGTCAATGGGGGTCTGCTTGTTGGACAGCCTGGTTCCACTCCCCCATGAAGTGGGGTCTGGCCCAGGCAGCAGCCAATCTGGACCACTCACCAAAGGATCTGTTATCCCAGTCTTGAGCAAAGAGACCCAGATAAGAAGCTACTTTTTTGTCTGGGACAAACACAGCAGAATGTCCTTTCATGGGGTTTGTCATGAGAAAGATCCAATCCAGTATGGACAGGGAATATCGCTGCTCTTATTCTTGTCTTGTAAACTGCAGTAATATGCAGTGGCTGGAATACTCCTTTTGAAGGAATATTTGTTGTTGCTCTTTGGTGTTCTCAAGAGAGTTCCTTTCTCTGAAGGATGAATTCGTGGAACTCACCACATGACTTGTTGAAGCTGCCTTAAGCACATAGTTCACCCCTGTTCAAGGTCAGTTCTCATCCTATTACTCTTGTCTGCCCAGAGATTCTTTATCCTCGAGAATGTTTCGGCCACTGGAGCATTGCACACAGGCACAGCTAACACAAGCTCTGCTGTCTTCAGAAGAGCTGGACACTTAATGTCAAAGAATAATTTGTCCCCTCTTGATCCACTGGTTCTGTACCTTGGAGCTTTGGCTTTGCTTCAGTGTGTATGCACAATGCATTGTGCAAGGCTTCTCCCTCCAGATCTGACACGTGCAGCCCTGAAACAGTCCATGACATCCACAGATATGAACTTAGTGGAAAGGCTAAGTGCTGTGAAGTGTTTCAAAGAACTTGAACCAAAAGGGAACTATTTCTTCAGTAGTCAGCACTTCTTTTGTGCATGCTCAAGGCATCTAGTGTAAATTCAGTTTGAAGCATGGTAGGCATCTTCTCCAAATTCTGACTTGCTGTGAAACCAAAGAAGTCTCACAACCTGTTCTTCACAACTGGCATTCAGCTTTAGTTTCCACCACTCTTTATGTCCGTGGCCTGAGCTACATCACCTTCAAGTACTTTCACTGCTGTGCAGAAAGCATTCAGATAACTATGCATAAAGTAAAAAGAGACTTCACCAAGAGAGATGTTTTTATTACTTGTCTGTTCATGTTGTTAACCAGTTATGACGCCTTATATCAGTGTGAGAGTTTCTTGCCCTTATGAGTACGCTTTCACAGTGTTTCAGCATTTAACGTCTCTCAGTAGCTGAAAGAAGTGATAGGCTTCCTACTGAAATATACCAAAAGATAGCAGTATTCTTTCTCCATGACTGCAAAATGTTCCTAGAGCTCCTTCACCTTTTCAGCAGAGTTTGATAACTTATTCTAAATGCTGATTATTAAGTTTTTCACAACCCACTTCAGCTGCCTACATCCATGTTTGGCTGTGTTATGCAATACATGAGTTTAACAGTTTGCTTGTGGCAGGTTAGGTGGTAATGCCTTCAAATGGCAAAATACAGAATGAGTTTTCCCATAATGAAGTGAAGCATTATCAGACACAAAGGAAGCCAAGTTTTCTACCTTCGAGTCTCTCAGGAGGGTCCTTGGTTACAGACATTATTGTAGCCCTTTGCCCTCAGTTGTATATTCAGGTGTTTTCTCCTTACTCATAGCCAACAGCCTGGAGAGCAGAAGAGGGATATGCAGTGTGTTGCCAAGCAAGCATGCTGAGAAGTCAGAAAGAAACAGTAGCACACTGCCAGGGGGCAGGGGAGGCCCTGGGCAATTAGGCTGAGAAGCAGCAGCAAGCTGTGGATGAATAAGAACCAGGGAGCCTGGCTGAAGGTCAGAGGTCCTCTTGAGGCATACCAGTGTATATAGCTAACAAAGGAGCAAGGTGGCAAGCATCACATCCATCCATCTTTGGCACTCCAACCCAGGTGACCAAGGACCTATGTAGAGCTGGGGGGCCTATGGCACAAGTAGGGCCTGAATTTTCACTGCTAGATTCATAGTACAATGCCTTGATTACTCTGCTATTACACCACTGCTAGTTGGCTTGTGTGGGGGCAATTCAAACCAAGAATAAGAACAAATGTGCATCCCTATGGGGGTAAGTCAGGACGCAGGACTCAAGGCCAATAACTGAGACTGTCAGAATGAAATAGGGAAAGGTGAAAAGACCCAGTGTTTCTACTGGGGAATGAAACTGGTTCCTGCTGTGGCTGGGCTGGTACATTTGGATCCTTGCCACACTTGGCAGTGAGAGCACACACCTCATAAGGGGTGAAAAAGTGGGATGAGGCAGCTCAGGGGATTGTTTCTGAGAGAAGCCCTTCCTCTCCTGAAAGGCAGCATGTCATCATCCTGCATGAGAGAAACAAGGGAATCCCAATCAAATACTAACTGGCCTTTTGCTGAGCAGCAGACTAAGGGGGATTGGGCCATGGAATGGGTGAACCCCTCAACCAATTGCCAGTGCAGGAGTTGGAGCTTCCTCGAGGAGGACCCAGGATGCACTGCCAGGGTACTGGGCTGGGTGCCTTCCCCAGGGTGCCCCTAGGCTCCAAAATAGCTTATGATGATAGGATGTAGAGCAAGATGCCAGACCTTCCTCTCTGTGTCTCAGGAGAGCTGGGCCTGATTCAACCTTGGCACCTCTGCAGAGCCCAGCGATGGACCAGTGCACAGATGCACCCGCACCAGCTGTGTTAGAGGAGCTCCTGGAGATCACAGCCCAGAGTTTGGTGCACACCGAGGTGGCTGAACACTATGAGGTCATCCGGGAGCTGGGCAGGGGCAAGTATGGCCACGTGGTGCTGGTGACTCACAGGCAGAGAGGTAAGGAATGACGCCCACCTCATACTGCTCTGCTTCTGCCCCTGCTCCTCAGCCCCTCCCCAGCTGCCCTGAGTCAGATCAGTGGGTCCACTTGGCCTACTAACTTCTACACTCTGCTGGCCTAGGTCAGATCACCAGGCCCCTCTATTTTGGCACCCCCATGGCTCTGCTGTTCTTGGTCAGACCTACCCCAAGCATGGCTGACCCAATCCCCAGGGCAGCCAGCCATGCCATTCTCTTATTCAGTCCCTGCAGTACAGTTGCCTCCTCTCACTTCCCCATGGCAGCTGACTGAGTGGCCCTGCAGCAGTGAGTTCTGTTCCATGATGTGTGTTTGCCTGATGTCCTTCCTGCCCAGTCATGGTGCAAGTTGATCTCCAGAAAAAGCCTAACCCATCACCCTTGTCCCCAGGAACGCCCATGGCCCTCAAGCTGCTGCCCAAAGCCCACACGAAGCTGCACACCTTCCTTTATGAGTACTGCGTGGCGCTCTCCCTTGCCACTCACCCTGCCATCATTGGCATGTTTGGCATTGCCATAGAGTCTAGCCAGTACTATGGTTTTCTGTATGAACCAGCACTGCATAAAGACCTCATCTCTATCATCAAACCACGGGTGAGTGCTTCCACAAAGGCATAGGGATTGGAACTGTTCTTGGGAGAGCTGGGGTTGGTCCAGCCACAGTGCATGAGGCCTGGTTGGCTCAGGTGGGTTGGGGAATGGGATAGGCAGTCTATCCCTTTAAGGGGGACCAGCTCAGCAGGGGGAGACTGGCTACATATCCAATGTAAGAAATGCCAGAGCTCTCCTCAAGACTGGAATGTGTTTGCCAAGCTGGCAGGGCTGCCAGGATGCCACTGGTGTGCTGTGTGCCCTACTTCTGCCCTTATGCAGGATGGGATTCCTGAACCAGCTGCCAAACAATGCACCAAGCAGCTGGTGAGTGCCCTGGAGTTCATCCACAGCCGGGGGCTGGTGTACCGTGACGTCAAGCCTGAGAATGTGCTGCTCTTTGACCCCGAGTGCCGGTGCATCAAGCTGACTGACTTCGGGCTCACACGGCCCAAGGGCACCATGCTCAAACTGGTGGCTGGGGTGATCCCCTACACTGCCCCAGAGCTAAGCAGCACCACTGGCACCCAGGGCCTGCCTATTGACACCAGCCTGGATGCCTGGGCTTTTGGTGTGCTGCTCTTCTGCCTCTTGACCGGCTACTTCCCCTGGGAGCAGAGTCTGCCTCAGGACCCCTTCTTTGAGGACTTCATGCTGTGGCAGGAGTCAGGTCTGGATGTGGACCTGCCACGCCACTGGAAACGTCTGACAACTGAAGCCACCCGCATGTTGCGGAGCCTCTTGGCCCTGGACCCTGCGCAGCGCAGCCCTGTCAGCGGGGCCATGCGCTACGTTGACAGCCCCTGGAGAGTGAAAGACTGCCACAGCAAGGAGGATGCTAGCAAGCCCTAAGGTGCCTGCTGCTGGGGGGAGGGAAGAAGGATGTTGCCTTGTGTCCCAGCTGCAGTGTTACCAGGCCCTGCAAGTCTACTCCAGGAGAACAAGGTGCCAGGGGCTCTTGGAGTCACTGTAGCAGCCCCTGTCTCAGCACACTGACCAGTGATTATTGACCTTCCCTCCCAACCCCCGGCCTCCACTTCTGTAGTTCCTCAGTTTTTATAGACATAGATTTTTCTTGCTCAGACCCTCCCTCCAGGGAAGATGGCTTTCACTGCTTTGAGGAGATGCACACATGCCGGGAACAGTACCTAGGCACTGCTACTCCTCTGTTGCTATAGAAACAGAGCTAATTATGATAAACCATCTGTCTGTGGCTCTTTCTCTCATAAGGAAATGTGCAGGGGCTTCTCCCATAAGGAAATGGGGCTCCCTGGGAAGGGAAACCTGGCCTCAAGACCCATATCAGGATTGCCTATGGGGAGCATATAGACTTTCTTTATGCCCAGAGGCTCTACCCTGCGCCCAGTGCTGCATGACATTGGGTAATGGGGGGGGTGGGCATTGGGGAGCTGTGAGGAGATAGTTGGGGGTGGTCCCAGGGGACTCGTGGAAGTAGCAGGGGGATGGTGCCAGAGGGCTAGTGTGAGGTCATGTGGGGCTGGAGGTAGCAGTGGGATTGGGGTTAGGTGCTAAAGAGGAGGATTAGGGGTCTGTTACCCCAGTTGGTTGGGGTAATGGGGGCAGTGAGATGGGAGACAGTAGTGGGACTGGTTTAGGTGAGAACAGTGAAGCTGCATGTGTG
>NW_005841919.1:2258955-2262279 GCF_000455745.1 Alligator sinensis
ATCTGGTTCAATGACTGAGTCAGCACCCCCTCCACACACACACACACACTTTTCAGCAGTGCTGGGAGTCTGCAAGCTGAAAGGCAGTGACAAGGAAGAGGGGGGTTGAGGTCCCCTCCAAATGTATGATTTTCTGACAGTGGGTTCTTAAACACCTCCACACAGGCCCAAGTGAACCAAAACCCACTTGCTGGGACTGTTCAGGGCACATACTGGTTCTGTGGTTCCCTGCCAGTGCATCAGCTCCAAAGACAGAAGCTTTTATTTCCTGCCTGGACCTTCTGGGATGAGTTTGTCTTGTTTTGTCTAAAAAGGAAGAGAGTTGGGTTGGAACTGCCCCAGCTCATCTACAGCTATTTTCTCTTCTTTCCACAAGGACATTTGTATAACAGGCAAATGGGCTGGCTGACTTAGGGTTCCCTCTTGGCCAACAGAAGAATGACTAACTGGGAGCTCCCTTTTACACTTTTAATTACACCCCTGGCATGGGCAATGTTTCCTTCCTTTGCTGTGTGCTTGATAACAGGCATCCAGCTGTTGGCCAGTGGTTATTACAGTGGGAGTCCCCACTGCCAACTTCACCCAGCCTCCTTCCCCCAATGACTGCTATCCTCACAGTGCTGGAACAATGACCAAGACTCTCACTAACATCATCTTCTTTGTGGAAGCACAACACTTGCTTCACAATGCAACGGCAGGAAGAAGAAAGCATTCAAGAGGACAGGCACCTGCTCATGCTGGGTGGTGGAGACAGTGGCAAGTGTAACCAGGGGAGAGGGAGTACCATGTCAGATGCTGAGCCAGTGGTAGTGTGTAGGTATGCTGGCAGGGATTTGCTAGCTAGAAACCCCAAAACATAACTAGTTCAGCATCCCCAGCAACAAAAATCCCTCACTGATGTCTTCCAGACCCCAGCACCATCCACTACCCCATCCAGCCCACAGCTCCTTTCTCCAGCTACCCAATTCCAGCCACCCCAGCCCCATCACTGTGCTAGTAACCTCTAGCCCTCCACCTCCATCCCTCTTCTAATCTCCTTCCAGCCCCATAGCACCCATTCAGCAGTGGGTAGGCCTTTCCAGCCCTCTATAACACTGCACATAATGCTCATATACAGAAAACTATACCATCCACACAAACAGAGGATGAGACTCTCTCAGTTCTCTGCTGTTTCTCTTCTACCCTGTGCAACCTGGCTCCCATCTCATTTATCCCTTTTTCCAGTTCTACTGCACCTATCCACCATCAACCCTATTCTAATAACCCAGCTCCCATCCCTCTACTAATCACTGCCACCACTTAGCACTCATTCCCATGGAAATCCATTACAGTCCCCAGCTGCATCCAGCTACTTCCACCTTTCCTCCTTCATCGCCCACTACTGAGCTACCCCCATTCTAGTCCCCTACCATGTCTTCCTAGTCTTGCAGTCCCATCCTTCTCCTGTGAGTTGTGTGAGAGGGTTGTCCATGCAGTTTTAAGAATTGGCTAGACCAGTGGTTTCCAAACACTGTTCTGTGGAACCCTAGGGTTATGTGACAGGTCATCAGGGGTTTCGCAAAGGGATTAGGATAATAGTGGAGCAGGTCAGGAGGCAGTGCCCTGCCCTATCCACACCACCATTGCCAAGCCACATCACCTGGTTCTGTGCCAGACTTTAGGATAGGGGTACGGGCTCTGAAGCAAAAGAAGTAATATGAAATGGCTCCATGACTTTAGAAAGTTTGAAAACCACTGAATTAACCAAACACTTTTCTAAGGATGATCTTACCTTAATCACATGCTGGACACAATAGCCTTCTGAAACCCCTTCCAGACCTGTTTGTCCATGATTCTATGACTCTCTTCCAGCCCAGCAGCACTGTTGCCCATGCACATACCCCCATTATTCCCCTTTCCAGTTCCACAAGCAGCACATCTTTGCTATGGCTCTTTACCCCTTTCTAACACCCAGCTGGCCCAGAAGGTTGCACCCAAGATTCCTAATAGAAGTCACCATGGCAATTCTGGCTCACAAAGTTTAATTTTAAGTGAATCTTGGAAAGTTGGAGAAACTCCAGACTGCTGTGGCCGTATTCAAAAAAGGGAGAGTGGATGACCCAAGGATTGTTCTTCTTGGTGTGGTTACATTCCTGGGCAAAAGAATGAACAATCTGGCATGATATTCTATTAATAAATATCAATAGTTAAAAATGGAACTCTGGTTCTTGTTAAATAAGTCTTTTTTTTGTTTCCTTAGGTCAGGGCCATCTAACTTCTGAGTGACTGAGGGCCATAGGATCCCTGGCTGCATGCTGTGTGGGCCGCACACCCTGTGCACATTGCAGGGGCTATGTGCTTTACCTTATGGGCCTCCCAAGCAATGTGCCCCCACCATGCCATGCCCAAAGGCTACCTCCCACACTGTGCACCCACAGCACCCCCTGCACGGTCTCCCCATGCAGTACCCCACATTACACAGAGGGAACCTACTGCTAAACCATACCGCTGCCTCCACACTACACAGGGTATCCAAGTCCCCTGGCCCCCAGCTCCCTCTGTCCTGAGGGCCATGCTGCTCTGCTCCATTCCCAGGGGCAGGTGCAGGCAGCAGAAGCCAGAGAAGGTAGGAGGAGCCCAGTTTAATGTGCAAAGACTGATGACAGACATCTGACTCCATATCACACGATATTGTGGTGTTGATTCTAAAGGGCTGTTTAATCTAGTAGAGAAAGTCATAAAGAAGGGTCAATGTCTGGAAGCTGAAGACAGACAAATTAGAGCCAAAGCACTAAATGTTTAGCTGATTAATCATGGGAAAGAATGACCAAGAGAAGTGGTCTCTTCAGCTCAAGAAGAAAAACCTTTCTGGGAGGTGTGTGTTATCCAGACTCAAGGGTGACTGGATGAAATGTGATGGCCTGTAATAGCTAGTGGCGGGTCTCTCAAACCTTGCACTGTATGTATCTAATGATCAGAGTAGTGAAGAAGGGAGTCAGCACTGGAGTTAGTTAAGAGTTTCAACCGATTGTTATTTTTCTATCAAAATTTGCCAGTTAGCTGCAATCAAAATGTCTCAGTTTCCACCAGAAAGCAAGCAGGGCTTTCCTCTTTCTAGGATCCTCAGCTCTGGAGCATATTACCAGGCAAACTGTCCAGGAGCTGGGAGCCCCAGGGAAGCTGGGCATAGAACAAGTATTCCCTCAGGAAAGAAGATTGGCAAATTTGGGATTTTCACATCAAACCTTGAAATGTGTATGTCCTTTGTGAAGCGGGGTGACCATTCTCCACCTGCGCTAATCAAGCCTGAAGCTTTCTGTGTTGAAGAAATCAGCTTGCCAAGGG
>NW_005841919.1:2262289-2264510 GCF_000455745.1 Alligator sinensis
TCCATCAGCACTGAGCTCTGTGTGAGGCAGTGTCAGTGTCCAGGATTGTCCATCCCTATCTTGACTATCTCTTCTGGCATGGGGAAGCACATGGCTTTTGGCAGGCAGGGTCTCTGTTGCTGTGCAATGTATCATTCAGGGTCAAAGCCAGCACTCTGACCATGTGTTCAGTGGTGGCGAAGATGAAATTAAGACAGCACACCTAGCCTCCTTACCAGGTAGGTCCAGCAACACACGGCCAGCTGGGTACTCTGTCTCTTGGTCTGGGCTTCCCTTTCCTAGGAGCCTTGTTGTGTTCACCATTAGATTTTTTTAAATCAACGAATAAACAGGTCTGTTGAAGTCTCTCCCTGGGGGTCTGAAAATGGATCTTCTTGCCCTTGTCACCCCCGCAGCAGCTGCTGAGAGAGGCCAAACAGAACAGAGCTGCGTGCAAGCATTCTGACCCTTTGCACGCTCAGACTCCTGCCGCCGGGGCTGGGGGTGGGGAGCTGGCTTGGTGCCTAGTGCCGTAAAGGGCAACACTTCAGCTTATGCAGGCACCAGGGATAAGGCAGATCTGGTGACATCCCCAAACAAGCATCAAGTGGCTGCAAAGGGGAGGGAAAGCCTTGGCACTCAACTCCTTTCTGAGATGGAATGAAGGGGGAAACTAGGTAAGTACAGAATTGGCTGCACTATGAATTGTGGCTTTAGTGCCCTGCTGGTGTCCAAAGCACACTGCCCCCATGGGGCAGAAGTGGGGATCCTCTGGACCTGAAGGTCTGGATCCCTGAATGTGGCAGCTTGTGCATGTGGAGAATTTGGTTCTTATTCCTGCAGTAAATGCAGCCTAGGCAGCTGCTGCTCACAAGAGCTTTTGCGTGTCACTAGGCAAGGCAGGGTTGGGCAGGATGTGATAGGACAGCTTTTTGGTACTTCAGGAGCTGAAGAGTGTATGGGGTCAGGAGCTCCTTAGCTGAGGGCCTGCACAATAGTTTGGCCACAACAGCCATCATCTCTGGAAAGCAAATGAATGATGGTATCAGTGGGATGAAGCCAGCGCAACTCTGGTCTGCAGAGAGTTTACCAAATCAGATCAACTTGGGAGCTGAGAGGAACGTAGGATGAAGAGAAAGGAGGTCTGGGAAAAGGGACTGGTGTCTGTGGAACTGTACTCTGGGTGTTAATTGCAAGCCAGGGTGGAAGAGATTTGCAGGGCAGGCAACAGTTATCAGTCAAGGCAACAGAGCAGAAGTTAAAAGGATGAAGCCTGCAGCCAGGGCTGAAGATAGCACACTGAGGTTAGCCTTGGATCCCCATGCTCTGTAGGCAGGGCTTGACATGAAGCTGGGACCATGCTGTGCTGACTGAGTCCAGGCATAGCCAGGAGAGGTACTGGATGTAGCCCTGTTTACCATCAGGACTGGGGAGACACTATCAGTCTGGGGAGCCCAGAACATGAAGCTGCAGCCAGCACCAATACAGGCTCCTGCATCCACACTTAGGCTGGGGCCATTTCCAGATGCTCTCAGTATTAGAAGCTGCAAGACACCAGCTTAGGGGCCTGATCTGTCCCTTTCCTGGCCACTTTGACCTCCAGCATCTAGCAGGGCTCTTGGGTGCACCCCCATGATGCCAATTAGCTCTTCCCAGTGCTGACTCCAACACTGCCACTACTTCTTAGGTCCCCTTTCCCCAGCTCTGCTGAGCAATCCTTAGTCTCCAGAAACCCACATACCATTGCTGGGCTGTAAGCCTCTCAGAAGAGGGATGTCCCTGTTGTGCTTGGAAAGGGCCTGACCCTCGGTATTTCTGTGAGGCTTGCTCATAGGCATGTCCCCTAGAGAGAGCTCAGACAGATTCCATGTGCCCATCCCCTTCCCACCTAGGATCCTGGGCATATCAGGCCTTGACTGTGCAAGGGGACTTTTATGGCCAGGCAGGGCAGCACTCATTGCAGGCAGAGGGGACTGAACAGAAGATCCCTTTAAAGAAGCAGGGCCAAAGGCTGAAAGTTTTCAGGGAATGTGTTAGCCACCTGGGTGTATGATGGTACTGGAAGGAAGCTCCAGTAACTGCCCCTTCCAGAAGTTCAGCTTTCATTTCAAGGAAGAGCCAGCTGGTAGACCTTCCACATACTGGGAAACATGGCCAAGGAGTGGTTGGGCAGCAGATGGGCAGTAGCAGGGGAATATGGACAGTGGAAGTCTACAGATTGCTTAGCACTGCCCTGTCCTGC
>NW_005841919.1:2264541-2277455 GCF_000455745.1 Alligator sinensis
CCAGCACAACAATAGGAACACAAGATTGAAAGGGCTGTCTGGGCCAGTGATGCAGGCAATCATTGACCTGAGGACTTCCCCAAAACACCACACAGATACAAGGCACAAAACCACAAGAACATCCTACAGCATGCCACAGGTAAAAACCAGGGAGATGAAAGAATTGCCACAGCAATGGGAGAAGAGAAACATGCTCAGAAGATTGGAACTGAGGCAATAGCTTTCTTAGGCTAAAAAAAAACATGGCAAGGTCAGTTGGCTTTGCTGCAGTCCCACAGGACCAAGGCCTACAGACTTGGAGCCAGGAAGGCCAGGGACACAGCACCAGATGGACAGTGCCATGGAGAAGAATCCATGCCAAAAGAAATGTAGCATCCCATGGAGCTACAGCCAGGCCCCCACTGTTCTGGGCTCTTACCACACAGAGGTCTGGTGGAGGGTGTATATGCAAGAGGGAAATGCTTTGGATTTGCAGGGGGCTGAACTGGTATCTTCCATTCGCCATGGAGGGTCTTGGTGAGTGCCTGCCCCACCCCAATCTAGAGAACAGCAGGATTGTGTAGTGTAATTCAGTGCTGCTCAAGATAGATGCAGAGATATGGTTTGCATGTTGTCCTCCTGGTGCTGTGTTCAGACCCTGGGTTCAGCGCTGGTTGTGAAAGGAGAGAATCCCCCCTGGACACTTTCACACAGTTCCTCCCAGTATGCTGGCTGTCTTTGCTTGTGACTCATCAAAGGCCACGCTCCACCAGCCTGCTGGCCCATGTCTAGCGTTGAAGGTGTGCGGGGCTGCGTGTTGCTATAGGGGGAGGTTGTTTTTTCCCTTGAGCTGACAGGGAACTGGGCATATTTATGAGTCTGGTGTGCTAGCCCATCTGTGTGTGTAGGAGGGGAAATGGGCACTGGGCCAGGCCCGAGGTGGTGACAGATGGGAGACACAGTTGTCACACAGACTAATTACACCTCTGATCCCTCCTGTTCTACCTGAGTGTGTCCCCTTGAGGTCTCAGGCCTCTGGCAGTTTCCCCGTCTCATGAAGTGGAATCACACAACTCCTCTGCTTTTGCAGAGGTCATAGGTTGCAGTCCCAAGTCTCAACCATGATTTATCTCAGCAAGTCTGGCTGACACCCAGACCCTGCCATTCTGCTCTCTTAGGAGCAATGACAATGGGAACCAGTGATTGAAAAGCTCCTTTGAAGCACACTGGGTCTTTAGAACAAAAACATAACTTAAAGACAGTAAAGACCACAAAATATGTGTCTAGTTTATCTGGCATTGAACCATCTTCCCCATAGGGATTATGGACAGCTAACTCCCTATCAGCGCCTGTTTCTATGTCATCTTGCCTCCTGGTAAGAACTCTCTTGGAGACACCCTGAACAGCTCCTTATCCTCCCTTCATGGGAATCAAGACTCCTTTTAAGTGCTTACAGTCTGGTGTGCTGGCTCAGCTGTGTGCAGGAACAGAAAGAGCACTTGATCAGGCCTGAGGTGGTAACAAAAGACGGACATTGTTTTGGCAAAAGACAGGATCCTTAAAGCTAACAGCTTGCCCCCTTGTCTTTCAAGCTTGGATGTGAGCACAAATGACACGGCTCAGAGCAATCCCGGCTGGGTCATGAGTGACTACAGGGCTCTGGGGGCTGGGCTCAGAGGGTTGGGGGCACAAATGGTTTTCTCCTCGATCCTCCCAGTTACAGGTCATTGGCACAGGAGGAAGAGATGCATTGAAGAGGTAAACAGAAAACTTGAGGTGTTGGTGCCACCATGAAGGCTTCAGCTTCTTCAATCACACCTCAGGGAGTTCGCACCTCAGGGAGAAAGGCAGTGGTCTGCTGGGAAGAGATGGCCTCCACCTCACCCCAATGGGAAAGAAGCTTTTTTCAATCAGTTTGGCTGACCTGCTTGGCAGAGCTTTAAACTAAGCTCACCAGGGGATAGGCGGACAACCATCAAAACAAGCCCAGGAAGAGATAAGCACATAATCAGCAGGTCAGGAAATACAATCAAACTTACTTCTACCCCAACCCACGGGACACTTCTAAGGCACAGAGAAGTCTAGGGCTACCAATGGCAGGTTTATCTGCCTGTACACTAGTGCTAGGAGCATGGGGAACAAACAGGAGGAACTGGCCCTCCTGCTAAGCAATAACAAATATGATCTCATAAGGATAATGGAGACCTGGTGGGACTCCACTTATGACTGGACTACAGGTATCGATGGCTATACCTTGTACAGGAGGAATCATGCTGGGAGGAAGGGTGGGGATGTAGCTCTCTATGTCAAGGAGCAGTACACCTCCCTACTAGCTGAGATTTCCACCCAGGGAGGGAGACTTGAAACCCTCTGGGTTAGAATACAAGAAGAACATGGTGAAGGGGATATAACTGTAGGGGTCTATTACAGACCTCCTAACCAGGAGAAAGAGCTTGACCATGAATTATCTAGGGAACTAGATAATTCTAGTTCAGAGGCGGCACACTCTCAATGCATGATTGTCATGGATGATTTCAACCACCCTGACATCTCATGGGAGGAGCATTCAGCCAAATCTGAGCTTCCTGGCCTGCACTGATGAGCTCTGTCTGACTCAAGAAGTCCACAGGCTGACAAGAGGTAAGGCGCTGCTAGATCTGGTTCTGGTCAAAGGAGATGATCTAGTGAGCGACCTGAGGATTGAAGGGAAGCTGGGTAACAGTGATCATGAGTTGATTACCTTCCTCATCCATCACAAAGCTGGCAAATCAGTCAGCAATGCAGAAAACCTTGACTTCAGGAAAGCTGACTTTTACAAGCTCAGAAGGTTGGTTGTTGAGGCTCTGAAAAATCATGATCTGACAGTGAAGGGAGTCCAAGATGAGTGGTCGCTCCTTACGGATGTGATCTTAAAAGCTCAAGGGAAATTCATTCCGGCCTGCAGGAAGGATAGTAAAAGGGCTGGGAACCCACCTTGGCTAAATAGGTGTAACCCGGGTACACCCAAGGGTGTGCCCTATTCTCAATTGAATAGGATGGGTAGGCAGGAGGGGGTGCTGTGAGAGGGATGCCAGAATTTCAAGCAGATCCCTCTTTCTTTTCTTTTAGCCCAAGCCCAAAGTTCTTAACTATATACAATTTATTAAGTTATAAGATACATAAACATAAAACTAAATATGTTCTAAATATGTTCTAAACATGTGTATATATATACACACAGAACACTAACCAATAACCAAGGTCAAACCCTAAATAATGCTATTTACAACATTACAATACAACATTTCAATTACAAAATATAAGGCGCAAACATGAACAATTTTAATAAAATCTATTCCTTAATATAATCCCTGACCCATGGCAAGAGATAATCCTCCAATGGGGTTCCTTGGGGATGTCCAGGAGCCTTAGGGCCTTGACTAGGCAGGGGGGCTGTTCACTCAGCCCCTTCTTTGGGTTTGCCCACCCCAAGCATCTTTCCCCTATGGGACCCAAGGGCTCAATGACTCACGCTCCCTCAGGTGGTGGTGGTCAGGGTGCAGCTCGATGGTGTCTCTCCAGGCCTCTCCTGCCCTGCTCTGGGCACCGAGGGCTCAGCTCCTCTGAGCTGCTGCTGGCTTCTGGGTGCTGAGCCTCACACTGCAGCACTACTATTTCCCTGTGCCCTGGCTCGGCACTGAGGGTTCTCTTAGCACAGGCCGGGCCCTTCAGGCTCCAGCCAGCTGTCCTCACAGTGGGTGGCTAACCCAAGCAGCCTCCACTGCTCCCTGGCTCTCAAGGCTCAGGCCTGTGTGCTGCCCTGAGCACTGTGGGACCTGGTCACTTGCTGGGAAATGGGGCCTGAGCCGCCTCACTGAGGCCCCCAAGGCCCTGCCGGGGTTGCAGGCTCAAGCCACCACTTGCAGCTCCCAAAGCCTGGGCTCCATGCACCAAACTGTGCACCATGATGGGCCCAAGCAGTCTCACACCATTCCCAGGGCCAGGTCTCTGCGCCCCGTCCCTGTGCACTGTCAACAGCCCAAGCTGTCTCGCACCGCTCCCAAGGCTGCTCCTCCAGTGGCAGCTTCAGGAGCCTTGGGCCTATTGCCAGATGAGGGAGAGCTCCCCAGCTTTTCTTGGCTCTACTCTTCTTGAGTCCCTCGCTGCATGTCCACTTGTGTTGGGCACCCAGCTCCTTTTTTATGCTCCAGGGCTCCCCCCCTGAAATCTTTGTGACCTGACAGTTTACAGTCTTCAATCAAGTCTAGGGGAGCTCTTCTCCCCCTCCCCTCAGGAATGGGCGTGACTTTATTTCTCCCGCTGCCTCCTGATTGGTGGATGGGCTCCACCAATCAAAACAGCAGGATCTCAAGCCTGGGACTCAACCCAAGCTCTGAAAGGTGAGCCTGCTACATGGACCTCCTTATTCTTAATAGAGAAGCCTATAAGGGTTGGAAGATGGGAAATACCTCTAAGGAGGATTATGCATCACTGGCCCACACCTGTAGGGAGCAGACCAGAAAAGCCAAGGCCAAAACTAAATTCAAGCTGGCTGTGGGAATCAAGGACAATAAAAAGCTCCTTCTTCAGCTACATAGGAAGTCGAAAGAAAAATAAGGGCAACATTGGACCCCTGCTGAATCAAATGGGGCAGCTGACAACTGACACTCAGGAAAAAGCTAATCTCAATGATTACTTTCCGTCATTTTTTCACCAGCCCAAAGGTATCACTCTGCTTGACAGGACACGGGATTATGAGGGTACGGGTGACCATACGTCTACATTTGGTGAAGACCTTGTGAGGGAACACCCTGAGAGGCTGGACATCTTTAAGTCTGAGGGCCCTGAAGAAATGCACCAATGGGTACTAAAGGAGTTGGCTGACATCTTAGCTCAGCCATTGGCAAGGATATTTGGGAACTTGTGGTGCTCAGGAGAGGTTCCTGAAGACTGGAAGAGGGCCACTGCAGTGCCTATCTTCAAGAAAGGAAAGAAGGAAGATCCAGGGAACTACAGGGCAATCAGTTTGACCTCAGTCCCTGGGAAGATCTTGCAGAAAGTTATCAAAGAATCTATCATTAACAGGTTGACAGAAGGCACCATTCTGAAAGACAGCCAACACAGCATTGTTACAGGTAGGTCATGCCTGACCAACCTCATCTCCTTCTATGACCAGGTGACATGTCACCTGGACAGGGGAGAAGAGGTTGATATTATTTACTTGGATTTCAAGAAAGTCTTTGACTTGGTCTCCCACAATGTCCTCAAGGGAAAAATTGGGAAACTGCAGCCTTGACAACTTCACGGTCCGATGGTTGGGGTACTAGCTCTGTGGTCGGACCCAGAGACTGATAGTCAATGGAACCAAGTCAACATAGTGCATGGTGACCAGTGGCGTCCCCCAGGGTTCAGTACTTGGATCAGTACTATTAAACATATTCATTAACGATCTGGATTCCGGTGTCAGAAGTGGACTGGCTAAGTTGGCGGATGACACCAAACTGTGGAAAAGCACGGTTACACTGGAGGATAGGCTGAGGATTCAGGCCAACTTAAGCTTGCAAGGTGGATTTATATAAACCTGATTACTTTCAATATAGAGAAATGCAAGGTGCTCCACCTTGGGTAAAAGGACCCACACCATACCTATAGGCTCAGCAGTGCTTCACTCACTAACACTATGTCTGAAAGAGACTTGGGGTCATGACTGACCACAAGATGAATATGAGTCACCAACACAATACCACAGCTGGCAAAAAATAAAACCCTGGCTTGCATCTCCCAATGCATCTCAAACAAGACCCAAGATATCATTCTCCCACTTTACTCGGCTTTGGTGAGGCTGCAGCTGGAGTACTGCATCCAGTGCTGGGCTCCACACTTTAACAAGGATGGGGAGAAGCTCGAGAGAGTCCAGAGGAGAGCCACGCACATGATCAGAGGTCAAGAGAGCAGGCCTCATGAGGACAAGCTGAGAGGCATGGGACTCTTCAGCTTGGAAAAGTGCAGGCTCAGAGGGGACTTGGTGGCAACCTGTAAGTGTATCAGGGGTATACATCAGGATCTGGGAGAACTTCTGTTCACCAGGGATCCCCTAGGGAACACAAGGTCCAACAGCCACAAACTGCTGGAAGACCATTTTAGACTGGACATAAGGAAAAACTTCTTTACCGTCCAAGTCTCCAGAGTCTGGAATAGACTCCCCCAGAAGTGGTGCAAGCAGCTACTCTGGACACGTTCAAGTTGTATTTGGATGCTTATCTTGCTGGGGTCATCTGACCCCAGCTGACTTCTTGCCCTCTGGGCAGAGGGCTGGACCCGATGATCTTGTGAGGTCCCTTCCATCCCTCATGTCTATGAAATCTCTGTGTTCTTACTGGGGAAGCCTTCACATGTAGACTCCACTGAATCACAGGCATATGATACAAATGCCCAATATAAGCTATAACTATACAGTTTCACAGGAAATTCAAAGCTTCAATATACACGGCTTCCCCTGACTGATCTGGCCTCCTGCAGCATTTGCCTTCACCATGGCCTCTTCATACCCATCACCTTAATGCAGATCAGCTCCACCACTCTTCCACAGATACTGCAGGCATTATGGATCCAACATAGCCAGGCTGCTGTGCTATGTGGCCCATCTGGTTGGAAAGAGAAGCATGTATGAGGGAGAAGTTATGCAGTGCTGATGGGGCTGGTATAGGAAGAAGAGTCAGAGCCCCCTGACCCACATACCATGGAAATACAGGCACTGAGGCCTTCCCTCCTTTGTCAGCTCCTCAGGAGTTTGCTGGGATCCCCTATACCGCTATCTCTAACCCCATCTTTCCCTCTCCTTCAGTCCTGACTCTGTCTCACTCTCTTTCTTTAATCCCTCCTTGTCATCCTCTCTGGAACCTAAGGTTCCTCAGTCCCAAACCTACATCAGTACCCATATGCTGTAAATGATTCCATATTGTTAGGAGCAGTAGAAGTTGCTGAGTAGCCCCCAACCCCTTTGGTTCAAGGGAGGCACTGCCCTCCCTTTTGTTCATGTACATGCTCCACTTAGTTCATTTTCCCATCTCACAGAGCTGAGCAGAGGCATATGGCACAACTGTTCATCACCCCTGGTAGGCTGAACCGGGGGCCCCAGCCCACACTCCTACTGCTGCCTGGAGCACTGATTGCCTTCCTGATTTCTCCAGCCTTGCCAGGGCATTAAGCACTTCTCAGCCCCCAGGAATGGTGCCCAGGTGAGAGGCCCTCTCCCACTTATTGGTCCATGCTGAGGGTGCACTGAAGGTCCAGTCTGTTTAGCTTGCCTGAGCCCTATGACAGGGTTACTGAGCACTACTAGACACACACCCATGTTAGTGCAAAGGCTCAGCAAAATTCCCTCAGTCTAGCAACTGCAGCCCCCCACCCCACAATGAAAAATCTCACAAGCTGAGGTACATATCCTTCAGCTAGTAACATACCAAAGCACTCTTACAGAGAGCAGCAGATTGCTGGTACCTGGCTGTGGAGTTTAGGAATCAGGATTTCTGGGGTCTCTTCCTGACAATGGAATGGAGTGTGGTTTGGACACAGGGCCCCAGGTGTGACGGGGAGTGGAAGCCACAACTCCTGGGTTCTACCTCTTTCAAATTCTTGGGATGCACCTCCCATCTATGCCCGAGTTCACCGAGCAGTGCAGCAAAGGGAAGGTGTTGCTGCTACCCAAGGAGTGGGTGAGCGTGCAGAGCAGAAGAGCACTCTTAACTGGTAGCAGCATGGGAACTAATTGGGAGCTGTGCCGGGTAGGGGTTGTGACCTGCCCAGACCAGACAACAATCCCCCCACCTTCTCGCAGAGCCGCTGGCTAAAGAGAAGCACATCAGGAATCAGATAGGGCTGGCAGAGGCCCGGCTGTAACAGGATCCCAGTGTCCTTTTCCTTCACTCTGTCACCGAGGGGGAGGAGATGAGCTTACAGCCTGTGGTGTCAAATGGCTGCCATCAAAAGGCCCATAGGATCAAGTGGGGTACAGGCCAGGAAGGTACCAATGGTGGGATGGGAGGAATGGCTTTCATTATCCCATCCTACATACCCTGCTGGCTGTTTGGGCTCAGGTTCCCCCATTATCTTGCATGACCATCACACAGAGGGCTGTACTAGCAGGATCAGTATGGCTTCCCAGTACACAGGAGGCCTAGTTTGGGAACCTTAGATGTGGAGAGAAGACTGGAGCTGAACCCAAGGTCACACTGCCAGGAAGTGGTGGTGGTGGTGAGAGCAAAACCTGACTCTGTTGTACTTTTGCCCCAGAGTTTAGCTGCACACCAGAAATCCTGAGCCCTCTTCCAAGCTACTGGGGCCTACTCCCTCCTTTATCTATTTCCTGTACATCCCAACCGTGGCTTTTCCTATTGTCCACACAAACATCCCTGCTGCCTCCACCACTGTTCAGATCCAACATTTTTTTGTCCTGCCCTCAGTGCTGAGGGATCCCCCGAGGCCTCTGTACCCTAGCCCGCAGGAAGGCAGCCTTCCAGTGCCCTCCTAATTGGTCTCAGTCAATCAAAATCTCTGCTTTATAGCTCATCTGTGAGGGACATTGCATCTATTGAATCTCTTTCCACATCGGAGTGCAATAGGGCTCCTGACTCAGAGCAGCCATTCACCCCTGGGGATTTTTATGGGGCTCTCAGTTAGCCCTTTCCTTATGCAGGGGACAATTTCCTCTTGGAACCAATCCCCACCTTCCTGGAAGGGGCACTTTGCTGTGCATTGAGCACTGGGGGGCAGCAGAGGGTCAGGTATTAGAAATGGGTAGCACATCCAAGGTGGTTTAAAGCAGAGAAATGTCTTTTCAGCTAGATCAGGAATGTTAAACATCTGGCCTGCAGGCCAGATCCAGCTCACAGACCTACTCTATCTGGCCTGCTGGACTACTGGCAAGCCAGGGCATTTGTCGGGGTGGCTAATGGCGGGCATGGCCTGCTGCAGAATCTAGGAATCCTCCTGCAGCCACCTGGATCACTGCTGCTTGTACACCTCTGCCATGGCAAACTACTGCCTGATCAGAGGCGACTTGCCTCATAAATGCTGCTCACTGCTGCTGCCATTGCCTCATGTCTTGGGCCAGGTCTGGCTTGCAAGGAGTCCCATCATCCAGATCTGGCCTAGGGCTCCAGGGGAGTTTAACACCCCTGACCTAGGGGGTGCAGAATGTAGGTCTCACTTCTAAGATGCTATCACCTGGAAAGCAGCAATTCTGAAAAAGACTAGCAAATGCACCATGTCATACCTGAGGACCAAAGCAATCTGTGGTGGTCAGAGCAGGGGAATATCAAGCAAAAGCAATGAGGTTGCTAATACCAGTGTCTGTGACACAAGGGAGACAACAACCAGAACAATTTCCAGGTCTTCTATCCAAACTTCACAAAGCATGTTCAGGGCTACAAGAATGTCCTGAAGTCATGCAGCAAACAGCTCTGCATTCTTCCAGGAGACAGCACAAGGTGATGGCATGGGGTTGAGGATGCAACTGGTAATCAGCACAGCCTTTTGAAGGTATCCCATCAGGTCTATGTGTTGTAGCCCCACACCAAGGCTTGAGATGCAGTTGGGGCTGCCTGCAGCCATCCACCTTGGAAGCAATGAGCTACAGATACATGAGCCTGGGGCCAGAAAGCAGGAGAGCCTAAGTAGGGGCTCAGGTACTAGCCAACTCAGGTAATAGCTAGCTCAGGTACTGGATATGGTGACCACCTTTTTCAAAATGGGAAAGTGGGGTGCATAGTTGCCCCTCGCCCCCATCCCAGAAGCACAGCCAGAGCAGAGCTCAGCAGAGCCCATGGGGGGCAGGGGAAGATACAGGCTGCCTGCTGTAGGCTTGGGGCTCCCCACCCTGCTGCCCTCCCTCTGGGAGCCCTGTGCCAGTTGTGCCACCATGGCAAGGCACTGCCTACCCACCTGGCAGTAAAGGCAGACACAACTCTTTGCTGCCACCACCACCCCTGCAACTGCTGGGTGGGCAGGGGGTACCTTGCCATAGTGGTATAGCCAGTGCGGGGCTCCTGGTGGAAGCAGCAGCAGCAATAGCAAGCCTCTCTGCCCTCCTGCTGGGCTGCAGAGGCCCCAAAAGGTGGGAAGCAGGGCAGGGAGCCCTGCCCCCACAGCAGGCATCCCACATCTGCTCCTGCTCATGCACAAATTTAAGGGGGCCACATGCCCCCCCTCCCTGCTCCCTTCCCTGGGAGCACACACACCAGTGTGGAGCCAGACTCCATGTCACCCCCTGGAAGAGCCACCCATGGCTCTGTCTGAATTACCTGGAGGGAGCTGTTCTGTACTGCTGCCTGGCTGTATTCCTGGTTATGTGCAGATGTACATGCATGCACATGCATGTGGAACCCCCTGCATTTCACTTCCCCCAGGCCCTTGCAGGCTGGAACTCTGCCAGCCTGCAAGGGGAAACCCACTGTTTCCCAAATTGAATGGAAAACCATGATCCCTGAACAATACTGGGAATCCAGGACAAATGCTGTCTTGAAGTCATTCAGCCCGGGACTGGGACTTGATGTTGAAATTTCAGGACAGTCCCCTCCAGTTAGGGATGGGTAGTCACCCTAGCACTGAATGGTCCATTTGCTTTTCTAAACAGCTAATGGGTGTTTATACACATGCTTGGGTGGGGAGGGGGAATATTTAGTGTGGCCTCAAGAGCTGCTCTAATTCAGAGGTTCCCAACCACCAGGCTGTGGCCTGGTACCGGGCTGCAAATGGTTGGCTGCCAGGTCATGGCACAAGCTTTAACCACTGCTAGCAACAGTTCTATGCCCAGGCCATGCCCACACCATTCTGATTGGCTAGGTGAGAATGTCCTCACTTGTCCAATTACTGTGATTTAGCTTTTGAAATTGTCCTGCTGTTCCCTGCCTGCCCTTGGCTGCGGGCTCCCAGCTGCCTGCCCTGGCTTGGACCACCATCTGTCTGCCTGGGCAAGCAACTTCCACCACCAGCAGTCACATGCAGAACTAAAGCTGGGAGGTGGGGCAGCACTGGGAGGGAGGCAGCCAGCTCCGTGCACCTTGTCCTACCACCATGACCGCACCTGGTGAGGCGCTGCTTATACCAGGACCCACGCCAGCCTGGACAGGACCCCCCAGCCCCACCCACAGCTGGTAGCAGGGGGGATGCAGGCAGGGAAGTGCCCAGGGAAGAGGGTGGGGAGGCAACTCTGCTGCTTGCTCCTAGGGAAGGCAGCGGAGCCCCTTCTTCTCGGGCAGCCCCAGCTGGATCCCCCTGGACCACCATCTGCGCAGCCCCCTCTGCTGCAGTGTCCCCCGGTGCCTGTGGCTGTGGTGCCCCAACCTGATTCGATCCTTGCAATTCCACCCCCCCCATGTAAAAATTACATTTAAATACATAAATTAGATTGTTTCTATACCCAGTCTGTCAAAATTCTTTGAGTAAGTTTGCCAGTCCACAGTATAAAAAAATGTTGGGAACCACTGCTCTAATTAAAGCACACATGATGCTTCGAGTATCAGCATCCCCACATTGAAAAATGGCAGTGGGAGCACTTTAACTAAAGCTTGTTCAACAAGTTTTCAGTATGGGAATGCTGATACGGATGACACTGGAGTCTTCTGGAGCACTGTAATTACCACACTCCAGCAGACTCGATTAAATCAAGTCTGCTCTGACATGCTGGAATTACAGCGTGTTGGAGCAGCCACGCCGCACATGTATAGGCACCCAATGAGTCTAGATGGAACCATTCACTAACACAGCACTGCTCCTTCCAGCGTCTGAGCTAACTCACTCAGAAGTATTTTAGACTATCTCTGCATGGCCCTGCATGCATGTCCACATACCCTGTGCATGTGCAGTGGTGCTTGTTAAATCAGGAGAAAGTAGCAAACTATAGTGATTCATTATTGATTTACATCCTTTACAACAAAGGATATTATTTTATTGTCTGTCTATAAATCCAGAAACCTCTGTGGTATTTCAAGATCCAATTCATCTCTAGTGGCTTAATTTTTATTGCTCAGAAGCTGATGTTAAAGAGGATGCTTGACTGGTCCTGAAGGAATAAACTAAAGAACAATACCCCTCACTACCAGCAAAGCTTAGGATTCAATGGAATGTGCCAGCTAGGAGTACAGTGATGCAGGACAACACTGCTGAAAAAAACAAAAAGATGAATAGTCTTGTAATGGTTAAATCTGTGCAAAGACACAGTATTTATTAAAGAACTTCATTATCTGACAATGGTTAAGTTGGTTAGCTGTCTGGATGGTTATTCACAAGTAGTAACATATATGCCCACCCCCCACAATGGATTTGCTATGTTTTTGCTGGGGTGGGAGAAGGAAGCTCTCCAGAGGAAATAAAAACCTGCCAAATATGCCCTCTCTTTCTGAAGAAATGAACTTATTTTCCATAGTCATTTGCAAATGGGCAAGGCAATAGTAAGGTAAGGGTTTTATCATCAATCTACATTTGACTGTGATGCGGAAAACAAAAGTCTTCCCTGGAACCTGAAGAAAGCTGAAGAGCAGCAGGCTAGTGATAGAAAGAGGAAGGTATTTGCATGAATTTGTAGAGACTCAGGTGGAAGTTCCTAACTCTAAGAAAAGCCCATTATCCACAGCCTTGCAGAATGCAAGGGGCTTAGAAACCCTGCTTGCAGGACAGGCCTCAGGAAGGGGAATTCTTGGAACAGAGACAGTGTGATAACAGGTTAAGCCCTAGTTCCACATTTAAATCCTCATGGGAACTAGCCTCTTCCTTCTGAAGGATCTGGAGCAGTTCCTGGTGTTGGAGCTGGTGCTATAATCCCATGACACGCTGCAACAGGTGAGAGGGCTTTGGACACAGTCAGGTCCTTGTCGATGGAGCAGTCAATCAGTTGTGTCCACTCCCCCCTCCCCTTCCTTTGTCTACTGGGGAGCATCTACTGGGGCTGTTTCCCTAAA
>NW_005841919.1:2277486-2282861 GCF_000455745.1 Alligator sinensis
CCACTTCTCACTTTCCTGGATGTTGCACGCAGCAGCTTTTCGGTTGCTGAAGTCTCCAGTACTGGGAGCAGGCCAGGGATTCAGATTCAGATACCCAATAGCCCCTGCCTCAGGAATTCCAATTGGCCCATGGCTTAGTAATACAACCTGCTTCCCACTGGCACACAACATATCTCTGTAGAACTGTTTTATCTCCCCTGGACCTAGGTTGGAGTATATAACTCACTGCTAAATACATTCTGTCCCTTGAGGAAGGAAGGGTGGGTGACAGGATGACTTGCTTTTTGCTGGAAGAAGGGAGGGGTAATGGTTACAGTGGGGGGCGGGGGAGGGGTTGTTAAGAGGAAGAGTTAGTGAGCCAGTCACACTGATCCATATGTACTGCTAGTACTCACATAGTTGCAACAGGAAAGAATGAAACCCCGGGTTCTCAGAAAGCAGAAATGGAGCTTGGGAGAAGCAGGTTTGCTTAGAGACCGAGTCAGCAGAGTGGAAAAATGTGGCCTCTCAGCCAGTGTTTCATTGAGGCTCTGTGCCAAGACTTTTCAGGGAATGACCTCTCCAGCAAGCCTGGCCCATCCTATCCTGCAGAACCTGCAGCCGCAGGGGGCCGCACAGCCAAGGCTTCTTCATGTCAAGGGCCCCTAAAACTATATCTTGCAGGGGGCTCCAAAAAAATGTGGGCAGGGCAGGTTTTAGCCGTTTTATTCATCCACTCTTCTTTCTCAGACCCAAAAAAATAAACTGGGTCAATAGACGTCCCAGGCAGCCTTCTTCCTCCACTGATTTCTTTTCCTGGCCACTCCAGATACTGGAGGGCAGCACTTCCCTGAAATCAAGTGTGGCATTAGAAGCTGACCTTTTCAGCCTTGATTTGGCCCCTCTCCAGTTCCAAGTGACATGCTAATGAGGAAGTCTTGTGTCTAGCAGTCTACCCAAGGCACTTGCAAAATGCCAGCCAGCACAGTAGCTGGACACTGAAATATAGGAAACTAGTAAAGTCAGGGGATACCTAAACCAAGAATCAAACCAAGGCAGCAGCAACAAGAGCAGGAAAGCAGAGCTGTCTGAGTTATGGCTTTAAGAACTGGCAGTGAACTCACCAGCTATGCTGGCTCAAGAGCCCTGTTGAAAACCTACATGTTCATCACCCACTATTTGAAGGCGAGGAATGAAAGCCCCCCTCGCCTCGATCCCTCCCAAGGGCACAGGGAACACATCTTGTGACAGGCACTTGAGAGACCATAGTGCTAGAAGGCATAGATTTTACTTACAAGGTGGGTGGTGAGAAAGGGCGGTGGTTGATGAATATAGCCACTGGCAGAGAACTTCAGCATGAGACAGTCTAGTCAGAGACAGAGAGAGAACCATATCCCTTTGGGATTTAATTCAGGGCAACATATGGGATACCTTGGGAAAGAAATGACATAAGGCACTTAAATCAAAATTGCCCTTTTAGTCTGAAGCAGTGCAGTTCATCTAAGTTGCTGGGAGGGAAGAGGACATTCCTATTGGTACTCAGGCTTTGGACTAAATTGTGAGCACCAACTCCCAGGCAGCACTCTGGTTACGATGGAAGTCTCTCTCCTTCTTATACTCTGCTTTCTGCACAACCTTTCCCAGCATCTGAAGAAGTGAGCCTCAACTCATGAAAGCTTTGCTATATCTACATCTACATCTACTTTGGTTATTATATAAGGTGCAAATCTACCCTGACCTCTGCTATAGAATTTGACATCTGCTGGGGCTTACATGGAGTCACTGGTTTGCCTAATGCACAGCATGTGGGAAGCCAGGTGCATCCAAAATTGATGGCTTTAAACAAAGCAGAAGTTTGCATTTAAACCTTCTTGAATCCTGGCAACTGTTGATCCTCTGGGTCATGTTGTACATATAAGAAGTCTGTGCGACCATCACACCAAGACCTTCAGCACATGTGCCTAAGCAAGAGTATGGAGGAGTGGACGCTTCCCTAGACCTACCATCCCCACTTTAGACCATCGAGATAAAATCCAAAGGCCAAACTGAGTCCAGTCTCTCAGTGCCTCAATGGTTGTTGCTTTTGCCAGAGAGCAACAGATAAGAACTGCTGCTGACTATCTAACACCTCAGCAAGGGCACGTTTCTGTCAGGGGGATGTCTCTTAGCATTACTCCAACCAAGGAGTAGCAACAAGGTAGTAGGGGCTAAAGTTTTGAAGCACCCTAAATTTGCCTTACCCTGGAGGTTGCAACACTGTGGTATTTTATAGGAGCTACCATACTATAGGTACCTGCAGTCAGATGCAGTACCGGTATTTAAACCAGATTTTCACTAAATCATATCTTTTCATTACAAAGGCAATAAAACCCATTTAAAAGTACATTTGAAACCATGACAAACTGTGTTAAGTTCTAAACTTTGTATTATTTATTCAGATTATTTAATGACTAAATATGTTACCTCAACGAGACCTCCATTAATTTTAAAAGACATTGCTATTTACATGGGATATATGATCAGAGCATGGAAAAATATGTAACTTTTGAGGTGGATGTATTGACTGCTTGCAGACTGTGGCAGGGCACTGTTTGTGCCTGCCACTTGAAGGGCCTGAACCCAGCAGCAGCCAGCAGGTGCCTGATGAGGGCAGCCATTTTGCAGTCAGGGTTGCCTATATAAACAGGGCATGTTGCTGCTGGGAGGCCAGGCAACAACATAGCCTGGCTGTAAGGCTGCTGGTATCTGCTGGAGATAAGAGCAGGAGCTGTAGGGGATGGTTTAGGAGGCTCCTGGTCCTGGGCATGACCTAAAACTGCACCCTGCTGGGAGTGAGTGGCCTGGTGGGGCTCTCAGTGGTGCGGGAGTCCCCGGGAAATGCCAGACCAGTTACCACCCTGTTGAAAGGCGTGTCGGGGTGCCTTAACCCCAGCTCCCACCTTTGGGTGGGTCAGGTGACACCAGCAGTAGTGGGGCCAGGCATGCCTGTGGCCACCTGAGCCCTATGGGGTACAGGACCCCGAGGAGGGAGAGTGGGGGCCAGGCATGGCTATGGCCACTTGAGCCCACCGGGGAGAGAAGGCCTGTGGCCCTGAGTGAAGGCGGAGAAGAACCAGAGGGCTGAGGGCCCACTACATAAACATGTACCTAGTGTTACCCCAGAAGGGGCCGGAGTAGGCTTAGACCTGGTCGGGTAATTGGCTGGCCACTACCCTGGTGAGGGTCGTGGGAGAGGCCCAACAGACGGTACGTCTGCCACCCAAGGAATGGACTAGCTAAGCCTATGGCCAAAGGGTGCCCGCTCCCAGAAGGAGCAAGGTGGCATAAGTTGTTGACATGAGAGACCTGTGTGAGAGGGTGGAGTGTGTGAGGCCCCAGTGAGAGGCGGGCATTATGAATGTGTGACTGAGGCCTGACGGCATAGCTTAAGGATGCTCTGGCTGTAGGCTGGGGGCACTGGAACATCTGGATGCCATCTGCGAGGCTTGGGCCACAGTGTGGGGGAGGTATGGAGCTGTGGACACCCCCAAATATTGGGGGACAATAATAGGCAGCCTCCTGTCTTATTTATTAACTTATTATTTACCAGCAAGGCATGGCAAGCGAGACAGGCAGGTGGCATGCCCAGAGGCAGGTGGGGAGCTAGCTGCGGCTAGTGAGTGGGGATACCCCCTTGCCAACACAGACTTTAAAAAAAAAAAAAAAAAGGCATTTACTGTAAGAAGCAGCATGTTACTTCAACCAGGCTCCACAGCATCTATATAGATCAGGCATTTCAGCAGGGTTTTTTTGGTGGTTTTTTTTATTTAATAGCTGATTCAATCAGCTATTTAGCTAGAAACAACAAAAAGCCTCACTAAAGCACCTGATCTATACAGATGTTGGGCAAACTGGGTCCAACTAATGCACTACCTCATCTAGGCATGCACTGGGCACAGCACAGGAGTGCACAGAGTTTAAAGCACCACCTTTTTTTTTTTTTTTTTTTTTTTAATGTCTTCAAGCAGCCATCATTTTTAGTCTCTACAGCTTCAGTGAATATGCTAGTGTTGTACTGACTTTTTTCCACAAATGTAAGTGTTTTCAGGCTGTAATGTGCAGAAAAGTTTTGTTTCAGTGGGTTTAAAATTAGCTAGGAAGATTAAGAACATTTTTTTTTTCCTTAAAACCAGTTCATCCAATTCTGATAAACCAGATGGGAGTTAAAAACCCTCAGGAAGGTTGGGTTTTTTTCTCCTCCAGTGTAAGAATAAACAGCAGGTGGGATAAAAAATGAGCTGTACTAACTCTATAGATTTAGACTGGTAGCCTGTTTTCCAGCAATATTTAGGCACCAAAAAGATGCAGATGGGCACCCAGCAGTATTTTCAAAAGAGCCTCTGCAGGTCAGGTGCCTAATTCCTAATGACTTCAATAGGACTGTAAAGCATCCGATTGGCTTCGATATAAGAAAATTGCACCGAATTGCATCTTCAGGCATGTAAATAACCTATGAAAAGCAGGCCAGTAGTGATCATTTAAAAAAAAAAATCAGTCCACTTAGAATGGTTAATATTTCCTGTGTTTAATGAATCAGTTTCAAAAAAGTTTATCAAAACATATTTTGCATGTATCCAGTGCCCTTAATGTACTTGTATGTAACTTCCTCCATTTTTAAAATGCTATTTTTACTCATTTAAACTGAATTGTAATCTTCATCCAAATGCAGCTTCACATAAATCCCAATTTTTAAAAAAAGCTTGAAGACTTGCATTTACAGGATTTTAAGTTATCTTCTAAAAATATGCTGTCCAAATTAAGACCATGTTAAACTATGCAGTTGCTTACATACATGTGGTAGAGGTGCAAAATCATCTTGCTTAGCAAAAAATACCAATTTTAGTGCAAAGGCTACATTTGGTTGCAAATTGGCATGTTTGAATGGTTATGCCAGCCAATGAGAAGGTGCCTTCCTAGGGGAAAATAACCAAGGACTGAGTATATAAATGCAAAACAAGATTACAATTTTCAAATTCCAATCCTAGTTAAATGGTGACTGAAATAATTTCCACTTGAATCCATCCATGCTGCAAGGATGTGGAAGGAGTAGCTCACTGCAGTGATCCAAGGTGGGGAGCACAGAACTGAGCCAATTGCCCCACAGCACTGTTTTTCCCAACCTCTTCCAGCCCAAGGCACACTTACATTAATAAAAATTTTCTGTGGCACACCTGTTAAGGCATTCCCCATCCTGATATCTATTGTAGTTCATTATAGCTCATTGGCATGGCAAAATTCCACGGCACATCTATTCTTTTATGATGGCACACTTCTGTGCCACGGTGCACTGATTGGGAAACGCTGCCCTACAGCAGAGAGGCAGGGCAAGAGTGAAAAGTATTTGTTGGCTCTAAGGC
>NW_005841919.1:2282892-2285871 GCF_000455745.1 Alligator sinensis
CATCCCTGCCACTGGAAGCGCTGGAGATCTGCCCAAATGATGGCCAAGAAATTAGTGCGACCACTGGCATTTAACTGGCACTGGAATTGGTTTGCTAGGCCCTTATCAGGCTGTGAGGGACTAAGAGACCCTCCAAGATGACTACTGTTGGAAGGCACCCAATCACTGGTCCATTTCCAGTTATTCAGCACCCTCACCATCCTCTGACATACCTTCTAGGTACCTCATTCCCTACTGGTACCTCCTTATTTACCTCTGTTTGTCTTTCATCCCCAGATGAGAGGATGAGATTGATGGGTACTTTCTCTCCCTGCAGGGCCAAGCACCTAAGGGAAACGTGCCAAAGGGAGTAGCACCCCAGGAGGCACCATCCCTGATGGAGTGGCGGACAGTTCCCCCCAGGGCAAGGGCTACTCGCAGCAGTCTGGTACCAGTCTCCTCAGTTTGGCTGCAGAATGTCACAACCCAAAGGGTGTGATTTTTGTTTTTGTGTGCTTCGGCACTGCTAAATTGTTCCCGCTAAATTATAGCTTCTTTGCACGGTGGAGTTTTCTGCTGCAAAAGAGAACCCCGGTGCAAGGGAGAATTTCCCGCCAATTTGAAGCTTTCTTTGCAGGGTGCATTTCTTTGTTGCAGCATAGAAATGCTCGTTGCAAAGAGTTCCCGCCATTTGTATGCTAATTCGAGTCCCATTATTGGCCAGTTCTAAATTATTCACACATGGCGGCTAGTGATTGGCTTGCTAGCCGTATAAAAGGCTTGAGTGGTTTCCGCCCAAGTTGGAGGACTCCACGAACACCGGGAGGAGGAGACTTCACGCTGTGTGAAGATCTCTAAGCACTGTGGATCCTTACGGACCCAACGCATTTCAAGCAGGCAACAGAGGTCTGATCAACCTCTAGCCTTCTCTTCCTGGACAACGATCCACACATCACGACAAGGGACATGATCGGATGGGATGGGCTGCACCTTTCTCCCAAAGGAAGAGAAAACACGCTTACTAGGTTGGCGGATCTCCTCCAGCAGGCTTTAAATTAGGCTCGTTGGGGAAGGGGATGACATGGGCGGAGGAAGCCTCAGACAAGCAAGCCAAGCATCGCCTGCAGGAGCAGCCCAGCCTAAACCGATGATGAGAGAAACGGGTAATCAGGTAAGTGACATGAGCCTGGGTACCGCTGGGATTAGGGGGGCAGTCCATTCATCCTCAGGAGGCCTCAAATGCCTCTATACTAATGCCTGCAGCATGGGGAACAAGCAAGAGGAACTAGTCCTCCTGCTAGCCAGCACCAACCCAGACATAGTGGGGCTCACCAAAACATGGTGGGACCCAATGCATGACTGGGCAGTGAATATCAAAGGCTACAGGCTCTACAGGAAAGATAGGACAGGTAGGAAGGGTGGGGGTGTGGCACTCCGTCAAGGAGCAACACACATCCATAGTGTGTATCACTGGGTCAGAGGAGGAGCAAACAGAAGTGTTCTGGGTTAGAGTACAAGGGGGTCGGGGAGAAAGGGACTTATCGGTGGGGGTCTACTACAGACCACCTAACCAAGGAGAAGATCGAGACCAGGAATTCATAAGTCAGCTCACGGAGATAGTTGGGTCCAAGGATGTGGTCATCATGGGTGACCTAAACTTGCCAGACATCTGCTGGGAGGAGCAGACAGCCAGGTCTGACTGCTCACACAGGTTCTTAACTGACATACAGGACCTCCATCTAACCCAGGAGGTACACAGTCCCACCAGGGGAGACACCTTGTTGGATTTGGTCCTGGCTATGGGTGACGACCTGGTATGGGGTCTGTGGGTGCTCGACCACCTAGGCGATAGCCATCATCGTCTGCTGGAATTCACCATCCAGCGCAAGGTGGTGAAAGCCTCCAGCAAGGCAGCAGCCCTCGACTTCAGGAGGGCGGACTTTAATGAGGTAAGAAGACTAGTGGGGGAAACACTGAGGTCCCAGAGCTGGAGGGAGTTGAGTGTCCAGGAGAAGTAGTCGCTCCTTAAGGAGACGATCCTCCAAGCTCAAAAGGAAGTAATCCCTACATGAATCAAAGGAGGAAAGAGAGTGCAAAGGCCCCTATGGCTTACCAAAAGCATCTGGGAATGTCTCCAAACAAAAAAGGAGGCATACACCCGTTGGAAGGGAGGAGCCATTACAAGAGAGGGCTATACCTCGGTAGCTTGGGAATGTAGGGGGGTGGTCAGGAAGCCTAAGGTGGAAATGGAGCTGGGACTAGCGACCCAGATCAAGGACAACAAGAAGTCCTTTTTCAAATACATAGGGGGGGCAAAAGAAGGTGCCAAGTAATGTGGGGCCTCTGCAGGACAGGCTAGGAAATCTGGTCATCTCACCTGACGGTAAAGCTGACGTTCAACAATTTCTTTGCCTCCGTATTTCTGAGGAGGGACCCGGATATCTCCCCCACTGCCCGTCCCCCCCGCTCGAGGGCCCTGGTGGGTGGCATATGCAGGCCTAGGGTTAATGAGGACCTTGTCAGGGAACTTCTGGAGGGACTAGATGTATTTAAATCCGCAGGTCTTGATGATCTCCACCCCAGAGTGCTGAAGGAACTAGCAGGGGTCATTGCGGGACCTCTGGCACAACTCTATGAGCGCTCATGGCCTCGGGTGATGTGCCGGAGGACTGGAAAAGGGCCAATGTGGTTCCCATCTTCAAAAAAGGGAGGAAGGAGGACCCAGGAAACTATAGGCCCGTAAGCCTTACCTCGGTTCTGGAGAAGCTTTCTGAAAGAATTAGCCTGGTACATGTCCAGGAAGGGCCAGCAGGGGAGGTTATGCTCAGGGGCAATCAGCATGGGTTCATTAGGGGTAGCTCTTATCAAACCAACCTGGTGGCCTTTTATGACCAGGTCACCAAGTCCTTGGATGTAGGTGTCACAGTGGATATAGCCTTTCTGGAATTAAGGAAGGTCTTCGACACGGTCTCTCACCCCATTCTCAGTAAGAAACTAGGA
>NW_005841919.1:2286142-2288950 GCF_000455745.1 Alligator sinensis
ACTCCCTTCTCGCCAGTGTTGAGACAGAAAAGGATCTTGGAGTCATCACTGATGCCACAATGAACATGGGCCGACAGTGTGGGGACGCAGTCAGGAAGGCCAACCATACCTTGTCGTGCATCCACAGATGCATCTCAAGCAGGTCCAAGGAGGTGATCCTCCCCCTCTACGCGACACTGGTCAGGCCGCAGCTGGAGTACTGTGCCCAGTTCTGGGTGCTGCACTTCAGGAGGGATGTGGCCAATATGGAGAGGGTCCAAAGGAGGGACACCCGCATGATCAGGGGTCAGCAGGGCAGGCCCTACAAGGAGAGGCTAAGGGACCTGAACCTGTTCAGCCTCCAAAAGAGAAGGCTGAGAGGGCATCTGGTGGCAGTCTGCAAACTAGCCAAGGGGGACCAGCAGGCATTGGGGGAGTCCCTGTTCCCCTGAGCAATCCCAGGAGTTACAAGAAACAACGGACACAAGCTAGCGGAGGGTAGTTTCAGGCTAGACATTAGGAAGCGCTATTTCACGGTCAGGGCGGCTAGGACCTGGAACCAACTTCCAAAAGAAATGGTGCTGGCTCCTACCCCGGGGGTCTTTAAAAGGAGGCTGGATGAACATCTGGCCGGGGTTGTTTAACCCCAGTACTCTTTCCTGCCATGGCAGGGGGTTGGACTAGATGATCTCCTCAGGTCCCTTCCGACCCTACCAACTATGAAACTATATCCAAAAACTGTAAATCCCAACCCTATACCTTAATCTTATAAGCTTCATTAGAGGACCTATGTCCACCCACTTCCTGTGTGTGGGGAAACCCCCAAGAGGCTTCAGTCACATCCTCCACAAGGAGAGAGAATCTCTCTTCCCAGTAGGGCCTCCACCTCTCATTTACCCATCATATAATCCCTGCTTAACTACAAAGTCAAGATGATGCTATTCCCTGGCTAGAAGACAATAGATGACTATTGCGGATGAGTGCAAGTTCTAGTAGCACCCAGAGAACCCTGTGTTTTGGGTTCACGTAGCTCAAATAGTCTTTTTTTCCTGGGCACACTTGCCCCTGGGAAACATCCTACTTCAGTCAGTGCTCAACAACTCACATAATGTAGTCCATAGATGGGGACTCAGTCCTGGGGTCTCTTCAGCCACTGAGAAGGTGCTGTCAGCTTTATGTTGCTACCTCAGTGTTGCACTGCAGTCCTTTTCTCCCTTGAGTGAGATCCCTCTCATAGTCTTACAGTGCTGCTGCCTGCAGCCTTACCACCCTATGTCTCTTACCAGGGCCTAGGAGAATCCTTGGCTCAGTTTGCCACCACTAGAGTCAACATAACGTAACATCACATCATGTCACATCACATCACATGACATCACGTCCCCTCACCTCCGTCCCCCTGGCTTCCTTCCCTGGGAGCCTTTTAGCTTTCAGTGGTCCAGCTAATTATCCTTTGCAGCTGGTCTGGTTCTCCTAGACAACCTGCAATCAGTGCCTAATGCCTGTAAGCTTTGAAAGCCTGCAGAGTGCTATAGCTGAATGTATGCAGTCTGCTGCAAGCCTCTGCCAGGCAGCCAGCTACACTCCTCAAGCCAGGACTCCTGGAACAAGAGTGTAAGGTGGTGCCCACACTGGGTTATTCAGTCAACACTTGGAGCCAGGCAGGTGTCCACCTGCTTCAGTGCCTGACTTCCAACAGATCAGCATTGAGTAACACAAGCTTCTGCACAACATGGCCACCGGTTCCAACATGTACATGCTGGAGCCTCTGAAAGGTACAGTTCCTAACATATACACAAGAGTGGGATGCCAGGACCAATCCCTTACAAACTGAGGAAGTGGCTCGTTCTCTGGGTGGGCTCCATCCACTGACCCATGCTCTCAGGGTGCTGCCTCTGTTGCAACACACAGATGACTTGTTAAGGCAGTTACAAAGTAAAACACTGTCAGCAGGTTTTACTGGCTCTTTAACATGGTGAGAAATGTTCCCCTGGCAGGTCCTGGGAAGCCCTCCAAGAGCTGAAATGGAGAGGTGCTTTAATGCAGAGAGTGAACAGGGAACCACAAGCTTCTCTCCCAACACCCAGGCCCTGCAATTATTTACCTCTTTCCTGTGGGATTTCATAGATTTCATAGACATTAGGACTGGAAGGGACCTCGGAAGATCATCGAGTCCAGCCCCCTGCCCAAAGGGCAGGAAGTCAGCTGCGGTCATAGGATCCCAGCAAGATAAGCATCCAGTTTGCTCTTGAAGGTGTTCAATGTAGGCGCTTGAACCACCTCCGGTGGCAGGCTGTTCCAGACCTTGGGGGCTCGGACAGTAAAGAAATTCTTCCTTATGTCCAGCCTGAAACAGTCTTGTAGTAGTTTATGACCATTCGACCTAGTCATCATCCCTTGGGGCACTCTGGTGAACAAACGTTCCCCCAGATACTGGTGGTCACCCCTGATAAACTTGTAGGTGGCCATCAGATCACCCCTGAGCCTGCGCTTTTCCAGGCTAAAGAGCCCCAGGGCTCTCAACCTGTCATCGTAGGGTCTGCTTCCCTGACCTCTGATCATGCACGTGGCTCTTCTCTGGACTCTCTCAAGCTCCTCCACATCCTTTTTGAATTGTGGAGCCCAAAACTGGACACAGTACTCCAGCTGCGGCCTCACTAAGGCCGAGTACAAGGGGAGAATGACGTGGGATTTGCTTGAGAAGCATCTATGGTTGCAAGCCAGCGTTTTGGTCGCTTTACTAGCGGCAGCATCGCACTGCAGGCTCATGTTCATGTTGTGGTCAATGATGACCCCCAAGTCTCTTTCTTCCATAGTGCTAGCCAACATAGC
>NW_005841919.1:2289134-2290133 GCF_000455745.1 Alligator sinensis
TGGAGGACCCAAGGCAACAATTGGCCAGTTTCTCCAAGAGGTGATCATGGGACACCAGATCGAAGGCTTTTTTGAAGTCAAGATATATGACATCAATCTCTTCTACCTTGTCCAGGTGATAGGTCACCTGGTCGTAGAAGGAAATGAGATTGGTCAAGCAAGACTTACCCGCAACAAACCCGTGCTGGCTATCCCTTAAGATGTTGGCGTCGGCCAGTCCATTAAGGATGGCCTCTTTAATAAACTTTTCTAAGATCTTCCCCGGGATAGAAGTCAGGCTGATGGGCCTATAGTTAGCCGGATCCACTTTCCTCCCTTTCTTCTAGGATCTTCCCCGGGATAGGTGTCAGGCTAATGGGCCTATAGTTAGCCGGATCCACTTTCCTCCCTTTCTTGAAGATAGGCACCACATTGGCCTTCTTCCAGTCTTCGGGCACTACACCAGAGCGCCAAGAGTTTTCAAAGATCCATGCTAGAGGCTGGGCTATGATGCTCGCCAGCTCCTTGAGTACCCTGGGGTGAAGATTGTCAGGGCCAGCTGACTTGAAGGTATCCAGCTTCTCAAGATGTTCCTTCAGAAAGTCAGCATTAAGGGAGGGCAGGGGATCACCCTCACCCAGACTTCCCAGCCCTGTAGCGGGCATGGGCGTCCCATGGGACTGATGAAAGACTGACGCAAAGTACCTATTTTAGGATGATAGAAGAGAGGCTGCTCAGCATCTTCAGAGCCCAGATAATGGCAGTTGGCAGCAAGGCCTGGTGTGTTACAGACGCGGGAGAGATTTGCCAGTTTGTTTAAGGACAAGTCAAATTTTTATTGTCACATGGTAGTGCTGCCCAGATGTGTGCCAAAGTAGGGCCCATATCCAGATCTACCCAATTACCATATGTGTCTACCACACCAAGACCCTGGGTCAGTTCTTCCCAAACTTTTCCTCGGTATGACCCCATTTATGACCCCATTTCTTCAGCATGGCCCATCAGTCCCACCTCACAGCC
>NW_005841919.1:2290164-2295292 GCF_000455745.1 Alligator sinensis
TGACTCTCACTCTCCATCCACAGCCCCCTTGACCTGCCAGTGCCCCCCTCCCCCTTGGTGCCCCAGGGTCAGGCCTGGCAGCCCCCTGGCCCCCGTCAGCAGCACCCACACCCTGGCCACTGCATGTTGGGAAGGAGCAGCTGCTGCGGCCAGAGCAAAGCTTGGAGCCCGGCTCTCTCCCTGCCCCCTCCCCCTGTCTCCCATGGGTGGCACAGCCAGAGTGGAGTCTGGGGAAGGGGCGTGAATGTGGGCTGCCTGCTGCAGGCTTGGGGCTCCCTGCCCTGCTGCCACACCTCACCTTGGCAGTCATGGTGCTGTGTCACTCCCTCCCATGTCAGGTCCTGCACACTGGGCCATGGAGGCAGCTCCTGCCTAGAGCCCCATGCCCTACTGTAGGCACAGAAATCCTGGGGGGGCACATATCCCCTCTGGTGCATCGGCTTGGCCCCCCTGCCTCCCTCTGCTGCATTGCCTCTGCACCCTGCCTCACCCCTGCCCCCTCAACACATCTCGTGTCCCCAGATCCGTTTATTGCAACCCCATCTGTTGATGTCACAACCCCATTTGGGGTCATGACCCACTGTTTGAGAACAGCTGCCCTAGGTTTTTGGGCTCCAGCTTTAGCCCTTCATAGGCTCTGGGCCACTCGTCCCCAAAGCATGAGCCTTGTGGTCATGGGAGTTATTCTCCCCAGTCTTTGCTATCAGATATGTAAAAGCCTTGGTTAATATCACTGCTGCATCAGGATACCATTTTGTGAGCAGCATTTTCCTTCAGCTAGGAGATTTTGTTCACTGAATAGGAGGCAAATTTTGGCTGAGAGCTGTTGTTTGTAGCCGCCCCCCCCACCCCCCAATAAATAAAAAAGTGTTGGGAAGAAGAGGCACTACAGTTGAAGTCACATCCTATACAACTGTAGGAAACTACAGATTTCCTGCAGCAGTGATTCTGACCAGATCATCTGTTGTGGCATATCCTATGCCTCAAAGGCCTGTTTTAATCTGATTCCCACCCCTACCCCAACCACCCTTCCTTCAAGGTTCTTGCTAACTGCTATGTGGCAGTTTTATAGATTTCATAGACATTAGGGGCTGGAAGGGACCTTGTGAGATCAAGTCCAGTGCTCCTGCCATAGGCAAGAAGTCAGCTGGCATCAAGTGATCCCAGCAAGAAATACGTCTACATGTTTTTTGAAAGAGTCCAGAGTAGGTCCTTGCACCACCTCTGGGGGGAGTTTGTTCCAGAACTTGGACACTCGCATCGTAAAGAACTTTTGTCTTATGTCTAGTCTAAATCAGCCTTCCTGGGGTTTAGGGCCATTAGACCTTGTTATCCCTTGTGGAGCTCTGGTGAACAGCTGTTCTCCCTGGTCCTGATGTACCCCTCTTATGTAATTGTAGGCTACCACCAAGTCCCCCCTGAGCCTTCTGTTTTCCAGACTGAAGAGTCCCAAGTCCCTCAGCCTCTCTTCATATGGCCTTCCCTCTAAGCCTTGGATCATATGGGTGGCTGTCCTCTGAACTCTCTTGAGCTTTTCCATATCCCTCCTGAAGTGGGGGGCCCAAAATACTGGATGTAGTACTCCAGCTGCGGTCTCACCAGGGCCGAGTAAAGCAGGAGGATGACTTCCCTGGTTTTGCTTAAGATGCATCGATGGATGCATGCCAGAGTTTGGTTTGGTTGGCCAAGAAGGAGGAAACACAACCACATAGACAGTGCTGCTTGTAGCCCAGACAGCTGATCTCCTAGCAGAGCCTTTGCACCAAGATCCAAATCAGGGTGGCCAACCTGCAGCATAAGTACCACAAGTGGCACCGGCAACTTGTGTGTGTGGTCCAGATCAGGGAGGGCTCAAGCAGCACAGCAGCAGAAAGAGCAGGAAGCAGAACAGCAGACTGGGAAGAGGATTGGAGTGGCACTGAGGGGCGGGAGGTATGGGGGTGGGCCAATCTGTGGCATGCTTACCATAAAGGTTGGTCCCCACAGATCCAGACTATGCATGCAATTTGGTGGCAGCTCCATCTCCATGTCAGTGCTTGGCTCTCCATGCAGCACACGTCGCAAGTCTTTGTCACAGCAGGGGCAGCACTGCATTGTCCCTGACCTGTCATAGGAGCTGGGCAGAGCAGCTCTGCGCCACTCTAAAAGGGAGCCAAAAGCTCCTGTTACTAGAAAAGGGAATGCATAACAGGCTAGCCTGGCTGTGTAGGTAGACAGGCTGCTGAGACCAAGCTAGCTGCACAACAATTACCTGGAGGAACAGGGCAGCAGACTCCCAGGCAGCCATAGGATAAAGGCTGCAAACCGTAGAGTTAAGCTGCATCAGGGAGGAGAAGGCTGCTCATTACACATGATGTGTAATTACACATTACAGCTGTACAGGATTAGGGAGACACCTAACCCAAGGTGGCGGGGCTCTAGGGCATATAAACCCAGCACCTGGAAGAAGGGAGCCAGTCAGACCTGAAGCACTGCAAGTAACAGAGCTCCCTGGAGAGAGGGGTTGTGGGAGGCACCAAGGCACTCTAAGAGCAGATGGGTGAGAGCTCCAGGGAAGGAAGGCTGGTTAAACATTTGTTTTACCCAGAATGGGAGGAGCTTTGTTTTAAAACAGTTGCTTGCCTTTTTGTTCTAGTTTTATACTGATGCACTGGATGTGGCTGTAAAGGGTAAAGAAGAGGCCACAGGGGTACCCAAGGAGCACACCCAGCTTTCAGCCCTCCCAGGGGCAGGGGTGTAAGAAGGAGGTAGCTGAAACTGAGGGCCAAAGCTTAAGCCAGAAAGGGGCAAGTGAGGTAGTCTGAGGCCTGGAGGGCCAGTGGGCCCAGAGCCTGAGGGGGTGAGACCAGGGCCAGGTGTCCCAGAAGTTGAGCCCAGCACAATGGTCCTAGGGTGAAGGGCATGGCCAGAGAAAAGGGACCAAAGCCCGGAAGGCCAAAGCCCAGGCAAAGGCCAAGCATTGCAGTGGGGCTGGGCAGCCCCTCTGAAGTGATATTGTATACCATCTGTGAGGCATAGGCATGGCTGTTGGGGTAAACAGAAGCCATTGTCGTGGAAACACATGCAGCATACTTTTGGGTCAGGTCAGCAGAAGCTTTTATTTAAAAGAAACTACAGCTGTAGGGGGGACTCCAAAGTGACATGGATCTCCCAAGCACTTGGAAGGGGTCCCCCCCCAAGAGCAAAATCAGGAGGCTTATATACTTTTTAACAGTTGCTTACAACTCACGTGATCATATAGTGAAATTAGCATGAAAAGCGGCTATAACATTACTTCATTATTTCTTTGCTGTAATCAGGATGGGAACTAATGGGGGAGGCGAGGTTAGTTCACAAACCTCCTTCTTGCACCTGCAAATCAGAGTTGTACATATTTTTTGCTATCTTCAAGGCCGCGGTGAGCGAAGCAGTTGCAGAGGAGTTATAAAGAACAAACACTTTCTCTTATCTGTTCTACTATACAGAGCCAGCAATTCTCCACAAAGCGGTTATGTCATCTTATAACTAAAATAGTCAAAGTTTAAGGCGCATATTTTTTCTGATTCCACAGTTCCCCCCCTTTGAGACTATTTAGTCTCACTTTACCCTTAAATTTTTATTTTCATGAGCCCCTCTATTTCATCGTGCAGCCTTTCATGTTTTCTTTCAATCTGCTCACACTTTTGTAACACCATTATTCTAGACTCTGCTGTGGGTTTTCTTGCCTTGCTAAAGCTTCTCCTGCTGGCTTTCACGCAGCAGAGGATCAGTTGCACTAAGACATAAAACATTATCAGAACTATCAAGACAAACAATATTCCATACAGGATTTTCTTGCCAAGGGCCCCGGAATCTGGGAGCCAGGAGGTTAGCCAAGACCACATTTCTTTTAGACCCCAGTCAGTATTTTCTGAGGCCACTTGATGTAAGACCCTTAACTGACTTCGGATTTTACGAATGTCAGTTTCAATTCGCATGTCCTGATTGACATAGACACAACAGGTGGAGTTTACTAAGGCACATACTCCTCCCTGGGATACCAATAGGTAATCTAGGGCTACGCGGTGTTGTATAGTTACTTGTGAGATCTGGGAGATCTCTTCTTGCAGAGCCTGAATTGCATCCGCAGTGGCATTTCCCATAGCTTCCATTGTGGCTGAAATGTTAATTATGGCTAGTTCCAATTCTCTTACTCCAAGCCACGGTATGAAGGTTCTCACAAATTGATGGAACCCTGTGTTTCTGGTAGCTAAGGGGTTAACCGCCCTTTTCATGTGATGGTTGAAATTTTTTACTTGTTCCAGATATATTGTACTATGCATTTCAAAACCAGGGATAACACGTCCAAGAGTGCATGCCCCCACCCAATTCCAGGGCAAGATTTTATGAGCCCTGTTTCCGCAGAGCCAGTAAAGGCCTGGGGCAGAAAGGGTACTCAAATCTCGACAGGTGTTGTGCCATATCCGGCACTTTCGATTAATATGCATCGTATAGGACGGACCACGTTCAGCTGTTATCCTGCTGGACCGAGATATATTACAAGAAGTAAAATTGGAGTCAATGTAAAATTCCGATCTGTTTGCAATGAGAGCAACATGAGGTTCCTTAGAAAAGTTGTAGACCATGAATCCTGTACAATTGAGAGAGGGTACATTACCCAACAGGATTCCACTGGTGCTATTGGGGCTATAATCTAGAGTAGTTAGGCAATGAGGGTAGTGTCCTACAGGTGTGGCTTTATTATAAGCTCCGGTGTTGTTGGATCTGTAACAGAAAGGCGCCTCTACTCTTGGGGAGATTATCCAGTTAGCAGGGGCGGCCCTCCATTCTTTAGGAGCGGACCGATGGGCAGCTAACGAGTAGTGTCTAACGAAGCCGCCGTTTATTGTTCCCCATTGCCGGAGGGATATTGGTACTCCGATCATTGGGATTCCTTGTTGTAGGTGCGCTGGGCTGTGAGAGCATATCCAGCAGTCACTTTTATTTCCAGCTTGAGCCACCGTACGGGAGATCTGCAAGTACAAATTTTTCTCCCACCCCCCTTGGGTGATACTGAGATACCCAAGTGTGATATATAAGGATATCAGTGCCATTTTTAGATACAGGAGGGACAAAGAATTTTAACAACAAACATAACCAGCACCAGAAA
>NW_005841919.1:2300950-2316774 GCF_000455745.1 Alligator sinensis
TTCTAGTTTTTTGTATGTCTTCTTGTCTCAGACCAACACGGCTACCAAGTACACCCCTTATGCTTCTAATCACTTTCAGTTGCCCGTAAAGCATTCCTATTACTGGTATGCTGTTTGTAACACATAGTGGTCAGAAGTGGTCAGAGTGGGTCTGATTTGGCACAGCCATCCAGCTTGAAAGTGATCTAACATCCACCCTGAAGCTATACTCTGTTGCAGTACATTTTTTATTAACATTACTTTTATTAAATTAGCTAAAATCTTTTAATATCAAAATCTTTTGTTGGACATTCCCTTGCATCCTTTACATACATTACATGCATAGTTTCATTTTTAAAATGTACAAGCTTAACAAAATTATATACTTCTGCTGTTTTGTGATAATTGATGATAAAATGTTTTATATTTTCCAAGAGAGGGTAGAGAATGCTACTAACTAAACCTCAGGAATCCTTTGTCGTGGAAACACACGCAGCATACTTTTGGGTCAGGTCAGCAGAAGCTTTTATTCAAAAGAAACTACAGCTGTAGGGGGGATTCCAAAGTGACATGGATTTCCCAAGCATTGGAAGGGGTCCCCCCCCAAGAGCAAAATCAGGAGGCTTATATACTTTTTAACAGTTGCTTACAACTCACGTGATCATATAGTGAAATTAGCATGAAAAGCGGCTATAACATTACTTCATTATTTCTTTGCTGTAATCAGGATGGGAACTAATGGGGGAGGCGAGGTTAGTTCACAAACCTCCTTCTTGCACCTGCAAATCAGAGTTGTACATATTTTTTGCTATCTTCAAGGCCGCGGTGAGCGAAGCAGTTGCAGAGGAGTTATAAAGAACAAACACTTTCTCTTATCTGTTCTACTATACAGAGCCAGCAATTCTCCACAAAGCGGTTATGTCATCTTATAACTAAAATAGTCAAAGTTTAAGGCGCATATTTTTTCTGATTCCACACCATGAACACAGCCCTTAAGGTGCCTGGTGTCCTGGGCCAGTGGTTCTCAACCTTTTGCACCTTACATCCCACCTACATACGGTCAAAAAATCCTGGTTCCACTGGTTGATGAGTGGGAGGTCCCCCAGAGGCCAGTCAAAAAGCAGGGAGGATCCCCCAGCAGCCGATCAAAGCACACAAAAGCAAAACCAGAAGTCCTAGTGTGGCACTTCTGGTTTTGCCACTGCAACCCGAGTCCCACCTAGAGAACCTTTGCGTCCCACCGGTTGAGAAACTCTGTCCTAGGGCACCAATATGGCTGGAAGAGCCACAACAGATTGGCTGAAGGCAAGTTTGCAGTGGATTGGACCCACTCCGGGCCCTTGAGGCAGCCCCCCAACCCTTTTTTGAACAATATCAAAGCATGGCAGGTGAGCAATAGGGAAGAGCACCACAAGGGATTGGAGTGAGCAGGAGCTGCGTGTCCACCAGGAGTTCCACTTGGCATGGGTCCTGTCTCACGCACCCAGCGGTGTATCTGGTGGGGGTGTGAATGGAGATAATACAATGATGATTACCTCTCCAGGGAGCCTTTGGGTGTATGGCTATATCTGCTCTAATATGTATATATCTGGAACAAAGGGAATAAATGGTACACCAGAATCAGCTCCCAGGGAGGCTGGCCATGGGGTTATTGCTCAGAGTTGATGCTGGTACAGCAACAGCAATAGTGGGCAAAACTTCCCTTCCCTTCACTTGTGTCCTTCCCCCTCGCCCAGTCTATGGTGGTTGGCATACCCTCATGACCCCATTCCCCTGATGCTTAATGAGTTGACTATACCTGAACTAGTGCTCCAGCATGACCCTCTTCGGTTTGCACTATGCAGCCAGGTTCTCAACCCCACTGACTGCTACCCCGGGGCAGACAGCACTACAAAATCAAAATATTGGCACACATATTCAAAGCAGAAATCTTGGCCTTTCTGGCTTTGAAGGGGCTTTCTGTGACTTACCTAAATTAGTTTCAAACATTAAGTTAAATCTTATGGGGGGTCACAAAACTGAACAGTTGTCCTCCACCATTTTTACGCAGCTCTTGGTCACACACCATGATGCCATGGGTTAAAGTTGCTGAATGCTTCTCATCACATCCTGTTTTCACTTGCTTCTAACTCTGTCAGACTTCAGACCTTCAGGATGAAATTTCCTATGCCAAGTGCCCACCTCAGGCATGAATATTGTTCAAAATTTTCAGTTGAAATAGCAGTTTCCATGAACAAAAGTTTGGAAAAAGCACTTGGCACTGGGCTTACTTTGTTGAAAGGAAGCTACCTTTTTTTCCATGCCCATGAATAGTCACCTGAATTTGTTAGGCTGTCATAGCAAACAGATTCAGGAGAGACTAAGAGGCTTTCAGCATTTCATTGCCTCCGAGAATGATTCAACCCTCTGCAGATGCTACATGCTTAGCAGCCAGAGCTCATACTACTTATTGAATAAATGACTGCAAATTCCACATCACTGCAAATGAACTATTCCACACATACAAACCTCACTTAGCACAGTCACAGCCTCTTCCCCAGCCAGCACTGAGCCCTACTGACTCCAGAGCCCCTGCAGTAATGGCAGCAAATTATTGCTCAGGGCTAGTACTGAACTTATTTTATTTGTAAATAAAATTCCCTCCCTCATGGTCAAAAAAGAGTCCATGGGAAGAATTTTTTTTAAAAGTGCATGTGAATGAAGTAAGAAAAGAACTTTCCTTTTTCCTTCTTTTTTATTTCTTTTTAAGGAACATGCCTGTTTTGTCTATAAAATACAGTTGAACTGATATTCTGCATATAGATCAGAAGACTCATCACTGGGAAAAAAAATGCTGAAGGCAGTTAGAGGAAGTAAAAACTTTCCTACCAGAAAGTTTCATTAATGTTAGGGACACAAGAACCGCTCAATGGGCCAGCTAGTGCAGCCTACTGTGTCCAACAATGCTGCATCTACTGTGCTCAAGAGTACTGCTCTACTTGGCAGTGGTTAGGCTTCAGCTGGATTTCTGATCGCTGTGTTTTAAGAAGGATGTAAAAGAACTTGAGAGGATATAGGGTTCTGTGAGGAAAGGGTGTCTGGGTAAAGGCCATATTCTGGAATACCAGTGGTTAGGGCTCAGCTCCCAGCTCTGCAACGAGCTTCCTGTGCAAGCCTGGTTCAGTCAGTCGTTCTTGCTTCCTGTTTTCCTACTATGGACAAATACCTGTATTGCACATAAAGTAGAAGTTGTAAGATGCTTCGATACTTAGCTGTGATTACAGCTGCACATCCTTTCTGGGCCACACAACAGCATGCCTCTGTGTCACCGGGGGAATCTCCTGGACATCCATGACGCGAGTCTTGCCCATCACAAAGCGTGTCATTTGCCATTTAAACCAGTATGGAGTTGTCCGATTCCAGGATTGCAGGCTTTAGCATGCAGGCATCATAACAATTTCTCTGGTGTGCAAACCCCCCACCCCACCTAAGTTTTAATGTTACCAGGGCAGACACTTTTCATGGTGACTGAGGATTCAGATACATGCCAGACCCAAGTCTTGTGTCTGGCCCAATGCCAGGGAAGGTGCAGGCTGGCAGTGTCCTGGAGGGTTGGGGGGGTCAGTCAGTTGGTCATCTGGACGGGCTGCTGGGAGCAGTGTCTGGGTCACTAAGTTTGGCACCGAGTTCCTCGCTGTGACTCACAAGAACCCCTCCACCCCCTGCCAGTGGCACCAAGACATTCAGAACTCGCCGCTCACTGGCTACAGCATAAAATGCAAGTTGCTGAAAGTTTTTTTTGCAGAGCATAGCTCCCCTCCACAATTAGGCTTTTAATGGGAAATGCAATTGCTCCCGGCCATCTGTGTAAAGCGGCCAGGTGGTTTTAGTCATTGCATGAAGCAGGGGTGGGTTATAAGCTCACAGTGCCACTGGCAGTCAGGGGCCCCATGGGGAGCCAGGGGCAGCAAGGCCCAGGTGGGCACCCTGAGCAAGGCAGTGCTGGGCAAGCAGGGGTGTCCATTCAGGCAGCAGGTGCTTCCCACAGCTGTCCGCTGCTTGCAGGCCTGGGAGCGGGCAGCCGCAATTAGATTTTTAGGGAGAAATGCAACTGCTCCTGGCCACCTCCATAAAGTGGCCAGGCAGCTTTATATTCCTTGCATGAAGCAGGGGCAGGTTAGTCCTTGCACTGAAGCAGGGGCATCCATAATCAACCCCTGAGTAGAAGACTGATTTGTGTTGGGCTGGGCTACTACACCTGGTTTCTGAAAATAGCCACTGCACACAGATACCTGCAAATTGAAACAACATCTGGTAGACAAAGGGGCTCATTACACATCATTCAGTGACTTGACATGTACACATGACAGATCAGTGGCTGTATTGTTGCAACTTATGTCAATGTAAACTAAGATACATTGGGATGTGATTTATTTTGCATCGCAACAAACTCATTTACATCGCAAAAAAACCCACAAGTGTAAAGTGGGATGCAATTAAACCACAACAAGGGGCAATTTTTGTCACATGTACCAACTCCCTTAGATCCCACAAGCAGACAATCTTCAAAGGGAAGTACAAGACCCCACAACAAGATGGGAAGAAACCATCTGTTCAACTCTCCAGGAAGTGGTTAACATATGACCTGAGACATGAGGTTTGTGTTCCTTTCAGGGCCCTTCCCCTTTTTCCTCCTCCTTTTTAATGCAACTCTCTTGTTTTCACTGTCCACACAAGCATGCAATCCTTGGAACTTTGCTAAACTCTTGGCCTCAGTGAGGAGTTATGGAAAGTATCCCACTTTCAGTTTTCAACTTGCCTTTCAATTCCTCCTAGCTCATGTATTACAGAAATGGTAATTTCTACATACATCATCCTCTTTCCATTCATGACCCTGTATACATTTATCATGTCCCCTTTTCCTTCCTGGAATAGCCCTAATCTGTTCAATCTCATTATATGAATTTTTTGCCCCTGCTCCAAGTCACCTTGACTGTTCCCTCCACGTAACCTGAGCCTCTGCTATATCTTTTTTGTTAATTAACATGACCAAATCAGGACATAAATATGCATCTGGTTATACAGTAATTGCATTATTTTCTATTGTATTCTTTTTGCATGCTAGCCGTGTTTGTTTTCTGATCACCACTGTGCAGAAAGTACACTTTTTTCATTAGGCATTTTATAGTGATATCCAGTCTTCTTCCTTAGTTGTTAACACTACCCTGGCCCCTGGATTCAGATACCAGCCTCAATTTTAGAAGTCATTCAAAGCACTCCTTCCAATTGGCACTATCTTGCATTATCCAGCATTGTTTCTTTCTCTATCTTGCTGTCCCTTTTCCTGAATTGGTCTGATTCCTTTGGAAAGTCTCTTAGGTCTTCCCTGTTCTACTCACTCCTGTTCTTCTCTTCTTGTCAGGGAGTGTTAGCCACATATACTCCGAAAGTGGATCCTGGTGGTGCTCCATTGTTGGCCCTTCTGCCACTTCCCTTTTTCCTCTTAGCCAGTTTCTGACCTACAGCACTTTGGCTTTCACCCCCTGTCCCCAGTTTCCTTTGTGCCTCTTAAGACTTTATCCAAAGGTTTCTTGAAAGTTAAAATGGATTGTTCAATTTTTTTTCCACCCACCCCACCTCTTTATTCCCCCTACTGCACTCACACCTGCTTGTATGCAGTGTTACTGCATGGGAGTGCAGGTAGCAGGTCTGTTCCAACTTTCACAATGGAAGCAGAGGGTCTTTGCTTCCTTCTCCTAAGCCTACAAAAAGAGATAGAGGCCGCTTGCACAGGAGCCGTCAAAGAAGACTGTGGAGGCCAGGAGCAGAAGGCAGACAGTACAGTATGTATAAGTTCAGCAAATAGCCCACTTCCTTTGTGCTGCAGCAACACCTAGTGGAAGGAGCTCATGCAGACACATCCTGTTAAAGGGGCACTGCCCCTGAATTCAGGTAGAGCAGAACAAGGGTATTTTTATTTCACATGCAAAGAAAACTACCATCTCTCCAGATCCACTCCTGGGGAATATCACCCTTGCTGACTGTAGCAGGAGGAAAATCAGCCCTGATGTGAAGCAATGCTATTTTCAGATGTTTCATCGTAGGGGAGAAAGGAGTAAGTGACAAACAAATAGGAACACTGCTTCCTGAGCTTCTCAGAGGCATGTCCTCTGCAGACTGATGAATCAGCACCCCTATGGCTGGGAGCAGCCATTCAAGTCCTTTCCCAGAGAGGGTTGTGGACTTTTATCTTCCCCTGGCCCTTTCTGTCAGTGGATGAAGTGGTGAGGGGGTTAGGCTTCACCAGTGGGAGAAGGTGTGCTACCCATGTCTGGTGGCTTTCCTGCTTTCCAAGGTGGCCTTCCTCCCCATCCCAGGGCAACTGAAACCAGCCCATAGTGAGCCCCACAGATTCCTGAAATGAGGCAAACCCTGAAGAACAAGCAGCAAGCTGCAGCCACATGAAGGGAAGATGGGGTGAAGAGGCTGACCACTTATGTCTGCTACTGGAGAGCAGGAGGGGGCAAAGGGCTTGTGATAAGATCTACTTAAGGAAAGGGTCCAACAAAAGCAGGTTCCTTGGCTGCCTGAGAGATGCCAAGATAAGGGGGCATTAGCAGGCTGAGTGAACAGAACTAAAAGTCAAGTAAAACAAAAAAAAAGCAGCTGGCGATGTAATACTTGAGGGCAACTAAGGTGAATAATGAGGAGCATGGTAAAATGTTTGGCCAGGGTCGGATGGGGTGGGCAATGGGCTTCAGCAAGCAGGGTGGAGAGGCAGATCCAGGAGATGAAGGGAATATGGAAACAAGGAGGAGACTGTATTGTTTGGGGGAAGATAGGGGGTGTTACACACTGGAATGGGGCTGAGTAAGCAAAAAGAAAAATGGGACTGGGGGTGAGGGGGCATGAGGGGGAGTGTCACACGGAAAGGGTCCTAGTGCTCCAGGCTGATGGGAAGGAAGAAGATGAAATGGGGACATGTGTACCCACATGCATGGCACTTTGGTGCTTGTACTGTATAAAAGACCCTGGTATTTGAAAACAGCTAAAAGCAGATGCAGAACTGCTGTCTAAAGAGAGAGAATGAGAGGAGCTGGTAGATGGAAGTGGGGAAGGGGTGAGGGAGCCAACCTTGCTTCCCTCTTCAAGTCCTTTCATCCAGGGAAAGCCAAACAATGGGGACTGGGCACTGCAGCTTAGTACAAAAAAGCAGCCCATTAGATGTTTAGAGCTGCGGCAGCAGGGACCCTAGCTCTGCCAACCACCCAAGAAGCAGAAGCAGTCACCAAACAAGTCATCAGCAACCTTTGCTGCACCCAAAAGCAAAAAATTACACCAGGCTCAGGACAAGAGCAAACAGCCAATTACGGAGCTAAAAGCCTCAGCAGTAAAGACCTGACCCACCACACCTACCTGGAGGTCACATGGCCACAGCTGGCTTATTGGAGGTGGGAAGGATAGTAGGGCTATGTGAAATTTCGCCCGCTGTTTCGCTTCGAGCTCGAAACAGTGAAATTGAAAGGAAGGACTTTGAAACCGCCTCAAAATGAAACAAGGGCAGTCAAAACTTTTTGAAAGTTTCAAAACGTTTCGAAGCAGCCCAGCTGAGTTCCCTTCCCCAGTGCTAGGATCAGGCTGGGGAAGTTCGAAACAGCGAAACAGTTTCGATGAATCGGAACAGAACAGTGTTTCCGATTGAAACAAAACTCCAAATGGAACACTGTTCCGTCGAAATGGATGTCGAAGCAGAATGCTGCTGTTTTGCACAGCCCTAATGGATAGGAGCTTACAAGCCAATCACAGTGGAACTTGGCATACAGGCGTGGGGAAACCTAATGAGGGCCCTGATAGATTGGCTGTGCCAGCCAGTAGGGCTGTGCGAAACTTCGCTTCGGAGGTGTTTCAGCCTGTTTCAGCACCTGAAACACCAAATCCGAAACTAAACGGAAGGCTCTGAAACATCTCTGAAATGAGACCATCTGAAATGTTTCAGAAATGTTTCAGTTGTTTTGGAGGCAGGCTTGCGAGGAAACAGAAACTCAGAAGAGGGAGGAGGAAGTGGGGGGGAGGGGGAAAGACTGCTCTGATATTGACATCTGTAGCTGGCCAGTGTCTCGATGATCTTCGAGGTCCCCTCCAGCCCTACTGTCTATGAAATCTATAACTGAGGTCCCTTCCAGTCCCAGTGCTCTGGGGGAGGGACAGCAGCCTTCTGTCATCCCGTGAGCAGATCCAGGGGCCCGCACCCCCCAGGAAGAGTCCAGCACAGCCCTGCAACCTTTCTTTTAAAATGCCAGGAGGCTGTGGCCAGGTGGTGGATGAGGCCAGGCAGGTCAGCCATGGGGGCTTCTCCCGCAGTTCCTATGGCTGTGCCTGCCTCTGCCCCAGAGGGGGAGCCATGGGAGAAGCCCCCATGGCTGCCCTGCCTCGCCCCATCCCCTCCCCCGACCCGCCTCCGGGCACTTAAAAAAAAAAAAAAAAAAAAAGCCCCACACTCACCAGATCTGGCAGCAGTGATCAGGGCCTCTGGGAGCTCATGGCAGAGCCCCCCTTCGCACAGCATAGGGGCAGCAGGGATTGCCTCCCCACTTGCACCTGTGTGGCAACTGTCACATCGCATGAGTGCAGCGCAGGTCGGCATGACGCCGTGCATTGTCTGGAAGCTGGGGCATCTAGAGCAGTCAACAGGAGCCTGGCACCGCTCAGCCCCAGTGGCTCCGGCTCCTGAACAGTGTGCAGTGCCCTGCCAAGCCACGCTGTACCCGTGCAATGGGACAGCTGCCACACGGGTGCCAGGTGGGGGGGGGGGGGGGGGTGATCCCTGCTGCACCCCCCCCACTCTGCCATGAGCCCTTAGAGACCCTGATCACTGCTGCTACAGCCGGTGAGGGCTTTTTCTTTTTCAAGTGCCAGGAGGCTGGGGCTGGGTGGGGGATGAGGCCAGGCAGGGCAGCCATGGGGGCTTCTCCTGCAGCTACTCCCATCCTGGGAGAGGCAAGCACAGCTGGAGGAGCTGCAGGAGAACCTGCAGCCACCAGGCTGTGTCTGTCTCTCCCTGGCAGATCCAAATCTCTGAATCAACGCCAAAACAGAATTGAAACTCCAAAACAGATACAGCCATATCAAAACGGAATAATGATCTGAATACCAAAATGGATCACTGTCCCTCCGAAACAGCCAAATCCAAAATGGAAATGAAACAGCTGTTTTGCACAACCCTACCAGCCGACCTAGGGAGGATCAGATGTGTTTAGGAGTGGCAGGGCAGACTGTGTATAAAGCGGGGAAGGGGCATGTGGGGCTGGGGCTGCCCAGCCGGGGCCAGGGCTCATCAGGGGAGCTTGGGGGGTGGGGGGGAGAAGAGCTCAAGCTGCTGCGCGTGGCTTGTCTGGCGGCTCTCAACACTGCTCCTGCTGCTTGTTCAGGAGGGCATGGGGGAGGCGGGGGGCACGTGTACCCAGACCAGCATGGGGCAAGATGGGCTGGGACCAGAGTCTTCCTGGCTGGGCAGATCAGGGGGCACACTCCCCCCATGCCCACCCAGATGAGCAGTGGTGGGTGGGAGCTGCCAGACAAGCACCAAATTAGCTGCGCACAGTGGCTGCAGCTGCCCCCAACGAGCCGTGCCTCCACCCTGCGCCTGCCCCCGCCCCAGCCTGCAGCTGCAGCCTGCCCCATACAGCGCAGATCCAGAGGGCACCCCCCACCGACGAACCGCTTCTGGCTCTGTCTCATGCCCCTCCCCACCTCAGCTGGTCAGTGCCTGCCCCTGCCACAACCCCATTCCCTCCCTGACTGCAGGGGCCTTGATCTGCCCCCTCGACACCCCTTCCCCCCACTTTCATCACACCAGACTTACCAGCTGGACACAGCTCTTCAAGCTTAAGGGCCGTGTATTGGAAATCAGATCAGTGTCGGCTGATATGCCTCTTGAAAAATTGGCTCTTGGTATCGGCCCCAAAAATCTGTCAGTGCACCCCTACTTTAAGCTGCCTAAAGGGTGCTTAAAACTAGATTCACATGTTAATGTGTGGACAATCCAGGGGCTAAGAGCTCCAGGAGCTGCCTAAAATTAATCTGTAACAAAACCCATAAAATGGGTTTTGAAGGAAAGAAGAATCAAGGCAGCAACAGGGCCTCACTTAGAATATTGTACAGGTCTGGTCACAGTTTCAGATAAGAAATGGAATGAAAAACTAGTTTTAAGAAACTGAAGTATCTTGGCTTTTTTTTTTTAAACCAGAAAAAGTTGACAGAAAAGATTCATAGACTGTAAGGGGCTGGAAGGGAAGATCATTGGGTCCAGCCCACCCTGCACTAGGCAGGAAAGACAACTGGGGTCAGGTCGGGGCCATCCTTGGGGGCGGGGGGACAAATCAGGGCGATTGCACCAGGCCCTGCGCTTTGTGAGGCCCTGTAGAGCTGGGCAGAGCGGCTGCAGCGACTTCACACTGCTGCCAGCTTCACATTCGGCTGCTCAGCATCCTCCACCCTGGCTGCTGAATCCACCGCTGGCTTCCTTGCATCTGGGAGCAGGGCCCTGCACAGGCTGATTTGCCCTGGGCCCAACACCCTGCTCTGGTAGTCTCTGGGTCAGGTGACCCCAGCAAAGTGACTGTCCAGTCACCTCTTGAAGATTTCCGAGGTAGGTTATTGTACCACCTTTAGAGGGAGCTTATTCCACAGCCTGAACACCCTGACTATGAAGAAGTTTATCCTAGTGTTAAACCTGAAATGGGCTTCCAGGAGTTTGTCGCCATTATTCCTGATTTTTCCCAAGGGTGCCCTGGTGAACAGTTGTTTACTGAGCCGTTGATGTACACCCCTTATGTACTGGCAAAGTGCTACCAAGTCCCCTTTCAGCCTCCCCTTTTTTTAGGCTGGACAGGCCCAAGTCCCTCAACCTTTCTTTGTATGGCTTGCCATGCAAGTCTCTAATCATATGGATGGCTCTTCTCTGGACTCTCAAGCTTTTCCACGTCCTTGTTGAAGTGCGGCATTCAGAACTGAACACAGTACTACAGCTGCAGCCTTACCAATGCTGAGTAAAGTGGAAGAATCACTTCCTTGATTTTGCTTGAGATGCATTGGTTAATTTACGCCAGGGTATCGTTAGCCCTGATGGCTACAGCATCGCACCGATGACTCATGTTCATAACACGGCCTATTACTACCCCTAGACTACTTGTATATGGTTCATATACAAGTAAATATAGAGAGAGCAAAATCTAGAACGTTCTCTCTCATGTCACTGTTTAATGACATGAGTCTCCCACAACACTTAATGCCTGTATCGATGTTTGCTGTCTTTCAGTATGGTGTTCAGCTGATTTTAATATGATTGCCATCAAATTAGTTTTGTACTGAAATAGGTTTATTCAATAGTTAGTGAAGAATGTCTCCCACAGGCAATTATTATTAAAAGAACACTTTCTTCCAAAAGATTGTTAGCAAAATTTAAAAAGTATTTCTTGTGTATGTTGTCATGAACACACACCCATTACAGTTAGAATAGTATAGTAAATAGGGCATGTATTTCATACTCTTACTATAGTCCAGACAAATATTTGGACAGGGAAATGAGAAGAACATTTTACATCATCCACTCTCCAACTCAGAATGATCAGACTGACAACTGTTACTTGCAATGTAAAAGCATGTTTTGAATTCATATTTCATTTTAAAAGGGTATAAACATATATATGTTCATGGGGAGAGAGACTTTTAACCATGACCTGAACACAAAGATTGGAACCCAGAATTGGATGTGGGTTTTACCAACAAGGTCTTTAAAATAAGCCTAAGTCAAATTTCCCTGGACTTCTTTTTCCCCTCTCCCACTCCCAAACTCTAGGAAAGTTACAAACATGCTATACTTAAGAGTGATCTAAATGTCCCCTAAACGAAAAAGATGCTGCAGTACTGCACACTATTTAAAATTAGCATACTTGTACTACTTCCAGATTGTGAGGAATGGCAAAACAGGAAAAGGGGTATGTCTTCCTCAGTCTCTTTACATCCTCCTTTCAAGAAAACTCTAGATTACACCAAGGTTATACCAGCTTTTTACTGTAGTCCACACAAGGATCAGCTCTCCCAGATGTGTTTATATGGATCATATGTAAGTTGACAAATTGGGATATGAATCCCCATGTTTCAGGCCATAAATTAACCACCAACTATAATTAGCATAATTCTTCCCCTTCCAGAAAAGTATTTTCTATAAGTGGCCACTAGGTAGTTCCTTGCATATATGGTTAAAGCAAATGGAATATATTCTTTGTAGAACTGGGGCCATCTTCCATCATGTACACTACATAACCTGCTTTTGGTATTAATGCAGTATGAATCTATATTTTAACACACACACAAGCAAAGATACTAGGGCTGTGCAAAACTTCGCCACCAGTTTTGTTTTGATGCTGTTTCGACCCATTGTGAGGTCAAAACAGCAAAATTGAAACAGAACAGGTATAGTTGTGGTAAAAATGTCTCATGATCCCTTATTCTCAATATACAGGGCCTCACAGCTGAACTGTGAGCTGTTTCTTCTTTCCTCCTGCAGTAGATAAGCAGTGTCATAATAAGGAACAGTCCAGGCAACGCTCGCTTTATAATAAGACTCAAGGCCTCCTGTTGGAACACACAAATTAACTCTTGCTCTGCACATAACTCATGTTACAACCATCATACTCGCTCATTGCCCTAGAGTTACACCAAGATACAAGGTTACTAAAAGGCATTAATTTTGCCGCAGTTCCTCTTTGAACTGCGCATGCGGCAGGCCTTTTGCCGCAGTTCCGTCTTAGAACTACGCATGCACTAAGCTTTGCAAAAAGTATAACCAATCACGTATCGCCACGCTGGAACCTATTGTTCATGTTGGCTATAAAAATGGAACTTCGGGTGGGGCTCGGGGTCGACTTTGCTTTGAGCACTGAGCTCCTCTGTCGAACTTGTTTGCAAACAATAAACTCGAGTTGAACCCAGCCTGAGTGTGTGACTCTCTCCTTGAGGTAAACTGGACAAGCCTCCAGGGGCACGAAACTAGCAGTTTGTGCAACATAGTCGAAACAGCCTAGAAACAAAACGAGGCAAGTTGAAATGTTTTGCCATTTCATCTATAAGCTATAATGGAAAAGGTTGAAACAGCCTATAACTGTCAGTTCTGGCCTGATTTGGATGAAACTTGCAGGAATAGTAGCCCCTTCTGAGGGCATGAAACCTGCCAAGTTTCAAGGAGATAGGTGCAGGGGGTTTGGGGAAACTGCACCTCAAAATGTTGAAAACAAAACTCATGTCACGTGTATGCGTTAAGCCACAGCAGGGTCAAAAAAGCAGGCATGCTAGCCCTTGCTGCGGCCATAAAGCCTGCCAGCTTTCAAGGAGATAGGTGCAGTGGCTTCTGGGTCCCGGGTCCCTGCACCCCTAGCTGCTGATAGGCAAAACTCGTGTCATGGGTGCTTGTGCAACTGTGTCCATCTTAGGACACAGGGGGAAAAAACTACTGCAGGCCTAGCTGGTAGGCCCTGCTGTGGCCACAAAGCCTGCCAGCTGTCAAGGAGATAGGTGCAGGGGGGTTCTGGGACCCTACACCTCTAGCTGCTGACAGGCAAAACTCGTGACATGGGTGCTTGTGCAACTGACTGTGTCTGTCTTGGGGCAGAAGCAGTTCCTGGCTCTGTATTGATTCTTTCCTCTCCTTAGTTGGTGGTTTCATAGGTGTTAATCCTTGCTCATTAACTCATTATTGTAGCTAGCTACTGTGTATTGAGCTGGTCCCTAAGTGAATCATGATTGCTTGCGTAACACAGTAGCTAGCTAGGATAACGAGTTAATGAGCAAGGATTAACACCTATGAAACCACCAACTAAGGAGAGGAAAGAATCAATACAGAGCCAGGAACTGCTTCTGCCCCAAGACAGACACAGTCAGTCCCACAAGCACCCATGACACAAGTTTTGCCTGTCAGCAGCTAGAGGTGTAGGGCCCCAGAAACCAGAAGCCCCTGCACCTGCTTCATGGCCTCAGCAGGGGCACCCTGCTGCGCCTTAACACACACAGTGTCACTCATGTCACAAGTTTTGCTTATCTGAAGCTTGAGGTACAGTTTCCTCCAAACCCCTGCACCTATCTCCTTGATACTTGGCAGGCTTTGTGGCCTCAGCAGGGGCTAGCATGCCTGCAGTTTTGACCCCGCTGTGGCTTAACACATGCATGTGACACAAGTTTTGCTTTCAAATATTTGGGGTGCAGTTTCCCTGAACTCCCTGTACCCATCACCTTTAAACTTAGCAGGCTTCATGCCCTCGTAACAGGCTACCATTCCTGCAAGTTTCATCCAAATCAAGCCAGAAATGACAAAGTTATAGGCCGTTTTGTCCTTCCCCATTATATCCTATGCGCAAAATGTCAAACTAGTTTCACCATTTTGACGGAAAGGAACGGAACAGCTGTTTCGAATCCAAACAAAATTCAAAACCAAATGCTGTTCTGTCGAAACACTGGTCAAAACGGAACGCTGCCGTTTTGCACAGCCCTAAAAGACGCCCTTAATGAAGTAGGTACCATGCATAGAAAATAAACCCAACCTGGCAACATTAAAACAGCCTGAGTTGAAATGAGCTCTGTAAAAAATTGTTTAATGCAGTTTACAGTGTTCATCAATATGAACAATTCACGACAATGGAGTAAGCCTACCATCTCATGAGACATGTACAACATTGATTAGAAAGAACTGAATCACTAAAAGATTGTCATTAACAATGTTGTAGTAGCAAGTTAAGCTGTGCATGTTAAAGGACCACTGTCAACTTTTAACTCATTTTATTTAAACAGACTAAATTTAGTGTCATTCAGCTACTACAGCTGAACTACTTCTTTGTGCCGCTGGTTTAAATTTTACAATCAGTTTTGGTTTGTTTTTTTTTAAATAGAAGAAAGTTACATGCAAACAATTGTTTCACCCGACAGCTGAAATGCTGTCAAAAATGAATTAAAAAAAAAGAAAATACATACTATTTCTCCATTAAACTAAATAGTAGCTGTCACGTTTTTACTAGATAAAGTTATACATGCAATATTAAGTTAATTGTATTCCTCTAGAACAGTGGTTCTCAACCTTTGGTATCTTACGTACACCCTGCCAATCGATGTGGCAAAAGTGAAACCAGAAGTCCCACCGTGGCACTTCCAGTTTCGCTGCCACGAGCCGAGTCCCACTTTTTCCACCACATCCCAGGGCAAAGCAGCCTGTGCGCGTCCTCCCTCCCTATCCCCCGGCACACTGATGCTGGGGAGTGAAAGCTCCGGTGCACCGGACATGGTGGGAGGGGCAGTGGCTGGAATTTCCTGCCCAAGCAGGCAAAGACCAAAATGCAGCACCCACATACCCCCTGCCCGTGTTTCACGTACCCCCAGGGGTACACGTACCACAGGTTGAGAAACACTGCTCTAGAACACAAATTCATTAATACCCTTGGTTTTGCACATGAACTCTTTACAATAAGTATGATTTGTAACTTAAGGTCTGTAACTTAAGTGGCAAACAAAATCAAATCCTTTACATTTTTAAAAGAACCTTCTGCCTACAATTCTAGAAGACACTTGTGCTCTTCAGCAAATGTTCACTTTCCTGTAGTTATAGTTAACTTCCCGACACTCATTTAAAAAAGCTAACAGGACAAAATATAATATGAAGATAATCTTTTTGATCTTACTTTCAAGGACAGAGTGGAATTTAAAAAATGCTTTATACCTTGATTTAGCTGTGCTCTCACTAGTCACTTGTAGAATTCCTTTGACACGAACAGTCCAGCTACTGCTAACTGTTTTTGAAAATCCGACCCTTCATTTCATTCCTG